>NC_041336.1:34537385-34837385 GCF_004354835.1 Perca flavescens
GGGTTTATGTTAGGATTTTGATTAAAGCAAGCTATAATTGTTGTGCTGGCATTGGATTTCTACTTTGTCTATAAAAAAAAATATTAGAGAATCCTTGGGTTACATGAAAAGCAGAGAGAGAGATTGGGTGTAATGGTTCAAAGTTATAAATCACGGTCAAAGGTGACCAAAACACATTAGTGTAATAGAGAATTGTACAGGTTTGTATAAATAATCAATTCAAACAATAACGTTGTAGTTTGACAAAAAGTCTCAACTCAAGGTCCGCTTACTAGCTTGTTCTGGAGTTTTTAACCACTACTCACTGTCTTGTCAATGGAGTTCAAAGTCAAAGTCATCTGCTGAAGAAGACCAAGCCTGGATGGAGATCATGCGAACCAGTAAGAAACACTGTGAAAAAATGTTTTTAACTAAAGAACAAAATAACATTCATCCTTAATAAACTAAATTGTACTAACAAACTTGTCAGGATTTATAAAGAAAAAAAACATCATTAGGTTACCCTTAAAACCAGCTTTGTGTCTGATATTACATTTCAAATGTCATTAAATTAATGAAAATTAGACTTTTTCAAGGTTGGAAACCCAAAGTTTAGGACTTAAGGCTTGAATTTGAAATGGACTTAGAACTTAGAGTGTTAGAATGTAACGGTTTATTTAGAGGATGCAAATCTATGGCATGGTTTGTTGGTTTGGTTGCAGTGACATGGCTCTGGGCTTGTTTTGCCTGAAAAGAGTACATGAGGAAACTCTTACCACTGGAGCAAGACAAGGAACTGAAGCTTATTGGATTCTGTTTTGTCCATTACATAGCCAAAATGACGTTTCAAAAAGGTCAGTAAAACAATTATTTTGAAAAGCCAAACAAAGTGAACCAGTGAGTATAAAGCTGATGTTGAGTGAATGTGATATAATGATATGTTATAATATAATAACTCTAATAAACATGTAATAAACATACAGACAACATCTCAGACATTGTAAGTGGAGTATAAAAAGATGAAATGAAAGAAAAGAAAATATCAGGATAAAAAATAATACAAATGCTTAAATACATTAAAACAGCAGCTCAGTTTGATGTTGTCACTTGGTTTGGTTGAGGATACTGATGGCATTTGGAATAAAGGATTTTTTAAATACACTTTTTGCCAGAGGCTTCCCAGACTTCCGGAGCTCAAACTAGCTGGAAAGAGGGTGTGTATTATCTGCAGTAATTTTCCTAGCGTTCCTCCTCATTCTGTCAGTGTATATTTGGGTCAGGTGTTTCGGGGGTTTTTCCACTATTTAGCTAGCCATTGACACTATCCTGTTAAGCTTGTTCTTAAGTTTGTAATCTAGTAATCTAAGTACTGATGCCCAGAGAGTCAGTCTTCTGAGGAGACTGAGTCAAGAACCATACCTAGGTACTTAAAAGTTCCCACCGTTTCAACTACTAGGCCATTAAGTAAAACTGGCTCTGTTGTTGTGTCTTGTTTTTTGCAAAAGAGTAACTTGTTTGTCTTTGCCACATTGATCTCTAGCTCGCTGTCATTGCACCATGCTTCAAGGGCCTTTATGTGTGCTAGATAGGAGGCCTCACCAAATGGGTCAGTTTTTTGTAAGAGGCCTACTAAGGCCATGTCATCAGCATATTTTATCAATTTAAAATGATATTTCAGGGGGGGCCGGTACCACCCCGTGGCCTCCCTTCTAGCCTCGCCCCTGCGACCTACTGCTGCTGATACGGTGAGATCTCACAGAGCTCTGTAGCCGCCTACCAGTACCTACCAAGTGACGCTGATTCTCACAGACTTCCGTGGCGTATGAGATACTGTATAATACGTCGGAACATTGCTTTCCGTATAGTCTATATCCACGACATTCCACTCTGAGATTGCTCCAGTGCTGCAGGAAATTCTGCCGGATGCATGTTTTTTCGCCGACATCTGTTTCCTTCCTCTTTCTTTGTGTTGCCGTTCTAAACTCTGGTGGATTTATGAGGACTATGGTTAACTGCTCCTCAGATCTCTGCAGGGTAAATCCAGACAGCTAGCTAGACTATCTGTCCAATCTGAGTTTTCTGTTGCACGACAAAAACAACTTTTGAACGTACACGCTCTACCGAAACAAGTTCCTTCCAGAGGCTATTTTGCAGCATCTCCGTGCGGAGTTTAGCGCCGCCCATGATGATGGTAATTGGTTTAAAGAAATGCCTATAAACCAGAGCACATTTTTCTCCCATCCCAGAATGCTGTGTGGACTAGCCAGACCCTCCTCTGCAGCGCTGTGAAGGAAGGTACTACAGGAACACTACTTTCTACTATCTCACGCACCCGTTCATGAATTTGCATTGTTACTGTAGAAGAGAGGTCAGGGAACCAATGTTATTACAGTTTATCCTCTGGAGACCCAGCCCGGTCTCATGGCAGTAAGTGATATGGTCACGTTATTGAATCTATTAAGTCGTGGACAGGACACGTAAATGTCGTTTTTTTTGTGTGGCGATTACGAATTTTAAAGCAATGTATTTCAATGGGAAGCATTTTCGTGATCACAGAACGATGACGGTAGCGAGTAGTACTGATAACCGTCCCACTGTTGTCGCCGTGTCCCACGTGTGACGGTTCCTTTCCCCGTTCTTCTTTTCCTAACCACAACCGTCCCGTTGTTGTGGCGTTTCATTTCCCAGTTGTGCGTTTCATTTCCCCGTTGTTGTGTGCCCCTGTGCCCGGGATTGCGTCCCGCAAGTGGCGGCCTGTCCTGTTGTGGCCGACTTGTGGCATTTCGTTTCCCCGTTGTTGTGTGCCCCTGCGCCCGGGGAACGCTTACCGCGAGTGGCGGCCCCTCCTGTTGTTGTGGCCAGCGTGTGGCGCCTCATTTCCCCGTTGTTGCGTCCCCCAGAGCAAGTTCAAAAATCGTGTCCTGTACACGTTCAAAATTCGTGGCATGTACACAAAATAAACGTCAAAATCGTGACCTGTACACAAATTAATAAATCAAAATAATGTGACTATTTCACGACCAGGTTGGGAGACCACACACGTCTTTACAAAATGTCATGGTAATCCATCCAATAGTTGTTGAGATATTTCTGTGTGGATCAAAGTTGTGGCTTGACCATCAAACTGATATTGCTATCCTTAGAGCAATGCTGCTAGCATGGCTAAACACTCAACAGCAATGTGTCTTACCAATAAAAAAACTAAGAATCTAAATATAATGTTAAGATAGTGGCAACAATGACAAAACATTCTTGTTTGGTGAATGTGACAATACATTTGCATACGGTATTTTGCTATACCCAATTGCTGCCTAATTGATGTAGAAGAAAAAATTGTATCACGTGTATTCTGTGTGTGTGTATGTGTGTGTTGCATGCAGCAGACAGTGTCAGGATAATATGTTGTTTGCTTTCCTTTATTATGACACTGCTCTGCTGTCTCTGTGTGACGCACCTGCCTGTCAGCTTAAAGCTCTGACCGACTGATCTCAGCTCACCGAATCACACACTGCTTTGATCATACGTATTTGCTGAAGATTCAACCCTCGATAGTTTGTTTCTCTGAGCTGAGGATGGAACTTAAATGGAGAAAAGAGCATTCATCAGAGAACAAGAACACAGAGGCAGAGAGAAAAGAAAATGAAAAGTACTGTACTGTATTTTGCTACAGTATCTGATATTTTATAAAATATAGACGCAAGGCATATTGACCTAGATACTGTCAAGGATTAAATTACACAATAAGGCCCGCAGGCTTATTTCCATTGTGATCCTCAGGGGTGGGGCAAGTGGTAAGAACAACAGGTACAAATACAAAATTAATTTAATCATCAATAAAAGATTGACTAAACATGATGTTTTTACATTTTCATGGTTACCTTTAGACACAAAGCACTTGGTTGAGGTTAGAGAGCAATTGTGCATCCTGATAGCCTAGTGGTTGAGACGAATGCCACATAATTCATGCGTTTACGAATGTATTTTTTGGAGGCCATGGATATGTGCGTGCACGCAGTGTACTTGTCTGCCAAACCATCTATACCCAGCCGCCTCCCTGAGTAAAAGTAACACGTTTGGAATGAGGAAATACAGTTCTATACTGGACAACAGTCCCTGTTCTTGTCCAACCTTATACTATAAAGCAATATTCTGTCACTATTGTCCAAGCCTTTTAGCCATGCTAGCGGCCTGGCAATGTGGGTCATTCTCATATTTGCCTATTGTTCAAGTACAGCTTCACAGAGCCTTTAGCATGGACATGGCTGTAGACCAGGGGTTTCAAACTCATTTTAGTTCTTGGGCCGACCCCTAATTAGATCTCAAGTAGGCCGGACTAGTAAACCTCTCCAGAAAGATCACAAACTTTATATGCCACAGAGTTTCTTGCTCGATGTTGGCAAACGCAAGTTGCTTCTGCTACGACAGCATTCTAAGGCCATTGTAGTAAAAAAAATAATATTACGGATCGGGAAAGAGAGGTAATATTCTGAGAAAAAACTCTAGATTCTAAGGTTTTAGACGTAAATTTACAGAAAATGAACACGGATATTTTCTGAGATTAAAGTGGTAAATTTGGAATTGGAATTAATTACTTCTCTGCAATTTTCATACTTTGCAAAGTCATCCAGTGGGCCTGGTTGGACCCTTTGGTGGGCCGGTTCTGGCCCACGGGCCGAATGTTTGACACCCCTGCTGTAGACTCTTAGTCTTGTTATATTAGCGTTGTAAAATGCCTTTGGCTGTCGAGAAGTCTTTCATCCATTGAAAACAGAATTATCCTTGGCCAGTAATTAAGCACAGACATGGGGAATGGCTGGTTTTACTGTTCCTGACAGAGACTGCTCTGGACTGCAGATAGTCTTACTTTAACTAATTGGTTTGATTGAACCTTTGTGTTTACAGCTTTAGGCTGGTTAAGTTTGATAGGTAAAAGCAATACCATCCCAAACTCACCAGAGAACCGCCCGGTCCTGTTTCACAAATCCAACAGTGTTTTTATACCTGCCTTGTTTGACACAGATTAGCAGATTGATGCCAACAGGAGTGAAATGTTTGCTGTTCATCAAACATTATGTGCAGAAAATTGCCATCCTGTGCTACTCTTGTAGTAGTATAGTAGTAGTAATTATAGGTAATGAATTATAAGTCAGGTCAGTATTGTAAGCATAACAGAGATAAAACCAAATAAAGCTACATTTTAATAATGACAATGACTTAATTGGACCTACAGTTGCTATTATTGTTTGGAATTGCTGGGCACTGTTCTACCTCGTCATAATGACATGGAAATTAGTGACACAATGCTTCTGTGGCAAATGCATGACAAGTATGACTCAGATCTACCACCAAATGACTTACCACTCAAAAAAATTGCAAGTGTACACAGACGTCAGCTTAGTTCAGTCATTAACCTGGACAACAACTTCAACCGACAGAGGAGGGTCAATAAAATTGGATGGTGAACACAGTTAATTAATTACAATATTAAATACAATTTTGGATTCTTCCTCCCCTCAAAGGTCATCTCTGTCAGGATGCCTTGCTATTGGTCAACGGTGCAAATTCACAGGTCAAAGTTTACCAACACTACACAGATTTACTTTGCCCCCCACGAGTGAATCTACCAATCGCTAGCACAACACTTTCAAATCATACCTGTTTTAAATTGTACAGAAACTTCCAATGTCTTCCCTTTTTTTGATGGAAACCATGAATGTTGCCCTCAAACACAGTTTTCTTCATGCTACACCACTGTACATGTGTCCTTAGCACAATTTGTCTACTGTTTACTTACTGTAAGTCTATGTACCAAAATAGAGCTCTTTGTCCATCAGCCCTTATCTTATCACTAGCCCAGTGTGTAACAGTTGCCTCTGGCTGCGGTTCAAAGTGTCCCCGTCTTCAATTCAGGCAGAGCGAGCTCAGTGTATTTCAATGTTTTGATGGCTTTCCAGGGTCAGGGCACTTGTCTGCTCCTTTGTCTCATCATCTTCAACCAGCAGTGGGTGGTATGACTCATACTAAAACACATTCGCTGTCATCAGCGCTAGCTTTTTCTCTCCCGCTCAAAAAAACACAAAAAAAAACACAAAGACTCATAACTTTAGCACGCAAGGATTCCCAGCATCCTCTAATCAAATGCAAATAGATTATTTGTTTGAAGAATACCTCAACAACAGTATCACACTACAATTACACCCAGAGAAGCTGACACAGAGTGAGCTGACACAGAGTGCACAGCCTCCCGTGGGACCTTGTTTTGCATAACAGATCTGTGCTTGTCACTTACAGTGTTATGTATTTCTGGATATCTGCAAAGACTACCAGCTATCAGATATTACAGGGATGCTCATCAACAAAACTTTCTGCATTGAAATTAATATTTCTACTTAACAATTAACAATGAATAAAATGATGATGTTTAATGTTAAATGGTTTAGTGATAAGCCCGCAGATAATTATGACCAACTGAGCAGTTCCCCTCAGCTCTATCAAGCGTAGCGTCTTTCAGCTCATTGTTTTGGTTTCATGGCCAACACATGTACTGTTTGGTTCCCTTTCATTAACCTCATTTCCAGCAGCAGCAGCTCTAAAATCCCACTATGCACTACCTGCCCAGCACCAAATAGCATACAGGCACAGTCAAAGACTACCTTGTCGTAAAGTGTAAATTGCAGGTTACATTTTTCATGAAGTTAAGCAATGTGCTTATTAAAACATAAAGATTAGAGCCGCCCATCATTGTTTTCTATGGCTTTTTATAACAAAATGCTGAATATAATATGAAAAGTTGGTACTTTTTACAGTGGTTTTAAGCACTCCCCCTCCCTTCCACTAGGCAGGGTGTGACATCACAAGAGGGACTCCAAGACTAGAGTTACCTAACGGCTAGTAGGCTAGCAGTTATATTGGAGACCTAGCAAAAATGGTAAACTATTGTGTTTGTGCGGGACGTACAAATACATCAGAAACAGGGCAGAGGGTCCACAAGGACAAACGTGTGAGGTTTGTGGCTACGAAGTAGGCTGATTTTACTGCTGCCTCTGTGACCCACTCTCTCCTCTGCCTGCTGCGCTGTGGCCCTGTGTGTGTGTGTATGTGAGTGTGTGTGTGCGTGTGGCCATGTGCGTGAGGGACGGCCAGCCAGCGAGGTTGTCAGATGCTTGTTGAGTTTAACTCCGAAAAGACAGTTAACCACAGGTTCCCGTTAATCTTATGATGGACATGTGTTGTGATATTTAAACAAACGATCCGTCAACAGCGAAATAAAAGCCTCTTATTTACGAGAGCGGTCTGAGAGACCTCCAGCTTACAGCGGTGTGTCCGAGCGAGACTGTCCGAGCGACGAGCCAGCGGCCGGAGCAGGCGCTGCTGGTTGTCGCATTACTTTATGGAGCTTCTCAACTCCGAAAACTTTTAAGCAAATTGTCAATTCGGCAACGATTTACGCAAGACTGCCTATATTCGAAATCTAAACTCGCCTAAAACGTTCTCAGAAGTGAATTTAGTGATGAATAAGATGGCGAAAATTGATAAAATTGTCCCGTTGTTGCCTGCTATGGGTTGCTACTCCTTCTTATGACATCATCACCCAGTTACTGTAAAAAACATGCTACCTTTGAAGAAACCCCAATAAATGTTATTTTAATGCATTTTAAGACAGAAATGTTTAAATATATACATATTGAGCACTTTATTTACATATTAATTGGTTGTGGTGGTTAACCTGCACTTTACACTTTAAGCAGCTGAAGTGACAAGTTGGTAGAAACCAGTAACCTGACTCCGCCAGATGGATTGCTTCGCATTTGCTCGGCATATCCATCTGGGAAATTTCCGTTGGAAAACTTTTGGGAAGGGGTGGAAATACTTGTTAGCTGATTGGATGAACCATCTGTCTATCACCTATGTTGGTGATAGACGGGCCAAATCAACCAATCAGATCCACGAAGCGTATGAAAATACAACCACAAGCCCGCCCCTGCTGCTGCAGGCAAAGCATACAGCTCGTTAGCTCAGCAAGCAAGCAACATGTCGGTAAAGGATATTTGCCGTTTGTGTAACGAGAATTTAGGAATAAAAGGCACCATTTCAGGTTCCCGGACCGCTGTCTGAAAATACTGGTTAGCTGATTGGATAAACCATCTGTCTATCACCACCTAACCCACCTCAAAACCAACGCTGATTGGCCCGGTCGTTTGGCAAACGGCTCCAAATTTTCTCTATCTCAAGATGCCAGACTGATCTGCGAGTGGAAAACTGGAGCTCGCAAGATCAGGACGGTCTCACGAAGCTAAGAACTAATGACGTCTAATTCCTCTGCACAAGAAGTATCACTCTGCGTCAACTCTTACCGGGGATTTCCACTGGATGCGTAACAGCTGTGGACCGGCTCCGCTGCGTGTCTGCTGCGTGCTCCGCCGTCCGTCAATACCCACCGGGTCCGGATTTGTTGCGGAACGGCTGCGCCCGTGACTGACAGCTGTAGTCACGAGGACCCACAAGTTCTTGCGAATTCACGTAGAATAGAACCACAAAACCAACAACAGTTTGTTTCCATCCAGAGGAGTAGAGGGGAAACGAGTCTGTGCTGTGTTTTCAAGGTGTAGTGCAGGGAAATATGATCCGCCGTGAGCACGGTGTATTTTATTTTGAAAATTAACAGGATATTTATTTTGTTTCTGTGCTCGACTTCCTGTCCCGCACTATCTGCCGTGTGCTGAATTGCTACGGAGCTCTCCGTCGTCCGTCAAAAATAGAAGCTCTGCGTATCTGTTGCGGAGGGCTGCGGATTGACGGAACTGGGACGGAGTAGGGATGCAGACGTTCCACAGTCAGTGGAAATACACACACTGACTTTAATGGAAACCTATTGACTCCGTCCACGTTCCGGAGACGTTCCGTATCCAGTGGAAATTGCCAGTTACATTGCCAGAACTTCTTCCATAGCGCTGCGTAGGAAGGTCTGGCTAGTCCACACAGCATTCTGGGATGGGAGAAAAACGTGCTCTGGTTTAAGGCATTTCTTTAAACCAATTACAATTGTCTTGGGCGGGGCTGAGCACCTGACGGAGCCACGGTGCCTCTGCAAAATAGCCTCGGGAAGGAACTTGTTTTGGTGGAACGTGTATGTTCAAAAGTTGTTTTAATCGTGTAACAGAAAACTCAGATTGGACAGGTAGTCTAGCTAGCTGTCTGGATTTACCCTGCAGAGATCTGAGGAGCAGTTAAGCATAGTCATCATGAATCCACCAGAGTTTAAAATGCCAAGACAAAGAAAGCGGAAGGTGACGCTGCCAAAAATTAGGGACATCCAGCGGAATTTCTGGCGGCACCTGATAAAATCCTGGAAATGGAACGTCGTCAATATACAGTAGACTACTCCGCGTCTGAAATCTGCATTCATGGTCTTCAATAAATTCCACTACATTTCGAACATTACATTACTCAATCAACTTTACACATATGAACATGAAAAATAACCCAAGGTTTTAAGGCAAAATAACCTAGAGGGTTACATTTAAAATAGAATTTCATTGCTTTACGTTGCTGTCAGACAGCCCTTTCCGACGGGAAAGTGAAGCCATATTTTCTCTTAAAAGCCACCAGACTCCATTGACAAAAACAGTCATTTTACCTCGCAGAAAGCAGGAGTTGCTGGTACCACGATTGGTTAGTTGTTGGTGGTCCAGATTTTATGGCTTCACTTATACAGTCTATGCATCTCCTTTGGTTGTGAGCTAACCAGAACACCTGAAAACACACACACACACACACACACAGTAACAACAACAACAACAACAAACCTTAGGTCCTGGAGGGACTTATAGTGAGGGGGGAGACTTATTGAGTATGACACAGCAGACAGTTTATTGTGATTCATATAATGTTAAATAACATAAACATCTGAAACATTTCTATCAGCTACAGGTAGAAAAAAAAATGAACTGATAATATATAACTGATAAAATAATGACTTCAACTGAATGGAGCAGAACTTTATGACCTTCCCCTCTACATTGTGGAGGCACATGCTTAGCTAGTCAAGCATATTTTACACAAAGCACTATGTTATATATATATATATATATATATATATATATATATATATATATATATATATATATATATGATAAGTAGTAATGAAAAGAAAAGGCATCCAATTCTCAACTGGTATTTAAATGATATCCAGGGGCCACAAGCAGAGGGGAAGGGTTGGAGAGATGGCAGAAGCCAAGAGGGAATATGCCACTAGATGCTCTTGAGTCAATAGGGAGTGGCAGACTGGAGAGGAGAAAAGGAGGCGAGGGAGATGAAAAGAGAGAGATGGAAAGAGAGGCAGAGACGAGAGGGGAAAGAAAAATCAATAAAGTCATCAAACATGCATTGCGCACTGAAATGACTTCTTAAGTCCCATCAGGAAAGCGAGTGGGAGGTGAACTGCAGCAGGGAACCTGAACGCCGACTTCTATATGTCCTTCAACAGCACTGACTCAATTGCTGAGCTACCTTCTGTTCCCCACTCACAGCGACGCAGGGCACACTGCAGGGACGCCTCTTCTGTTCTATAAGTATGTTTTCTCCTATTTGGAGTCTTTTTTGGGATTAGATTTCATTATAGATTTGCCACAACAGACAAACTTACAAAAAAAGGTTCAGATTAATTTATTGTCATAGTTCCTTGTGTACTTACATACATAAAGAAAATTGAAAAACTGTACTCCACCAGCCACCAGTGCAACAGGAAAATACAACAATTATACAGACATACATATAATCTACATTGAACATTGTAAGTGTACAGACAGTTTATTGAAGGAAGAGCTACCGGTAGTGAATGCCGCAACACAGCCTCGTACTTCGGGGAAACTGGTGGTGTACCTGCGGACATTGTGATGCTATGGCCACCGAACAGGAGTGTCTGTGTTGCACGGAGTGGGACCTGTTGCGTCGTGACACCCAAGAGACGCTGTGTTTTGTACAGTCTGAAGATCCCCCTCTCTGATAAACAGGGCTGTGCTTGAAACTTTTTTCCATGTCCCGAAAATAAATTGGAGACAGCGACCCAGACCGGAAGGACCAGATGGATAGTTATCCACTGAGTAAGTATCTACCCTAGACAAGTTATGTTTTACAATTATTTCAGATATATTGAGCAAATTGCTTTTGATTTTAGTTTGCATCGCCAGCTGTAAGTCATGACTGGTTTTCAGATGGCGGCCGCATGTAAACATGAACGCGAGTGTCTTTATAATTATCTTTTCAATAAACTGTCTGTACACCTACAAAGTTCTCAATGCTTCGGTTAACATTTAGGGAACCTCATTATGCTACCATTGAAGTTTGGTGATATTTTGAGCCTTTTTAGTGGTACAAAATAGCAATCTGTTTTTACTTTCCCTGTGCCCCGGATACTAGCGTTGTAAGCTAATCAGCGGTCCGCGCTAGCTTCTTTCAAGCTACAAACACATTCAATTAACATGAAAACATATCCCAGAGAACGATCGAGTTATTAACCCATAGGTTAATTTTGTCCTTTAAAGTGTTGTAGTATGTTGAAAAGAAAAGAATGGTTGAGTAGTCAAGTAGAGTGGTTGTCTACCACTCGGAAGGATGGTGGATTGATCCCTGCATTCTACGTGTCGAAGGGTCCTTGGGCAAGACACTGAACCCCGAATTGCTGTTTGATGCTGCGCCATCGGTGTGTTAATGTTTATCTGATGAGCACCTTGTACCAGTGGCGAACCGTGAGTACTACAGCTGGGCCTTCACCTCGGCCATCATCCCTGAGAAAAGAAATCATCGCGGAAAAAAGCAACAGTACAATGAATTGAAAGGGTTTAACAAGTGCAATCCTTTAATTAACGATGACAAAGGTGTAAACAAATAGACCATAATGTTAACAACATTCTCTGCAACAAGAAACATTCTCAACATTAACTTCAGAAAACTGGAGACCATTTAGGCTACATAGTTGAAATTAAATAAACATACTCTAAAGCCAAAATCTGGAAATATAAAATTAGGTCACCTAGAATGTCAACCCGTCACCATGGACAGCGCAAAGAAATCACGGTGCATTAAAAATCATTCAGACATTGACAAATAAATACCTTCTAAAAACAAAAATCCAAACGCACACTTCTGATACATTGATTGATTGATTCGGTATTGAATTAAAGGCAATTTGCGCTGGGACAACCTCTGCAATAAATACAAATTCCTGAATGTCCACTTGGCCAGTAATCTTAATCCCTTGAAATAATAATCAAGGTGGTTTATAACATAGGCCTACCTTACATGAAAAGTGGGCGAGGGCAGCGTCATAAAGTTTGTCCTTTGATTTGAGCTCCAAAAGAAGTGATTTCTCTATGGACATCAGTGCCAAAGCTCCCAGGCGATCCTGTCCAGTACTGTTGATATGCTTCAGAGCAGAGAAAGACCGCTCCACGGAGGAGGTGGGCGCTGCTCATCTAGCTGAAGATCAACTCTTGTGTCCCCAAAAGCTTTCAAACTGACCGTCGCTTGCAGGTGTGCCGCAAGCTGTCGGTGGGCTGACTTTGTCAGATTTTTCTTTCAGATCTTAACCTTTTCTTTTAATTCCAGTTCTGGAGTTGGTCTTCAGTTTTTTATTATTTCAAGTTTTTCTGTAAAAGGCCGCCTTGAAAAAGGCGATGCTATCAAGCTAGCCACAACGTCACTCTCGTCTTCCGCCATTTAACTCTGTCTCTCAACCGCTCTCACCACGATTCGGACTTAATGAAGGCCTACGATCTTTTGTTTTTTTCCCACCCACTTGAAATCAAAGCGTGATTGGTCGATTTGCCCGTCACTCTCCACACCAAAACACATAGCTTGGCCTTCCCCGGGATTCGTGAAGTCCTAACCAATGAATGAGCCAGCTAACCGGGCCTTATAGAGACGATTCTGATTGGATAACGTGTTTTCAGGACATGACCTTGACAGTAAGCTTAACTTTAGAACATAGATGAGAGAAAATGTATTAAATGTATTGTATTAAATTAAGTGAGATAGAAATAAAAAATTGTACTGAATACTTAATTATTAGTATTATTATTTAATTAAATTAATTATTATTTATTATTATGTTAAGGCCTTCTCTGAAGGCGTAGAAGGCCCTAAAGGTTCCCCACTGCCTTGTACGGTAGCCTCGGCCACAAGTGTATTAATGTGTGAATGGTGAATGGTTCCTGTAGTGTGTAGCACTTTGTATAGCTGTTAAGACTAGAAAAGCACTATATAAATGCAGTCCATTTGCATTTATAATACAAGATAATTGCTGTTGCACAGACAAGATAAACCAGTGGAAGGAGGGAGGGGGGAGGGTTACAGTGTTAAATTATTTAATGCATCTGTTTCCACCCCGTTCTCACTCCCAACTCGTACAATACTGACACTTGGTCAGCGTATCTCTCAGCGTCAGATACTGAAGCAAAAATCACACTTCAGCGTCTGTATGGAATGCACCGGGCATTCCAGCAGCTCCACCGCAGCACTGTAAGATGACGTAGTATTAAGAGCGAAGACGGTAGCAAATCGTATGGAAGACCGACAATCCGTGTAAGGAGGTTGGTTGGGGGGGTGGATGGGTCAAACAATACAGGCAGTGTGGAAAATTAACTTAACTTAATTTTTGGATGCCCAATTTTACCAGCCACTTATATTTTTTACCAGCCACTTTTTCCGGAATTCAAATTTATAAAAGAAAGTGCACTAGCATATTTTGAATTGCTTCAATACATCATTTTTTATTATTAATACATATTTTATTAATATAAAAAAAAATATATTGACTCATCTCTCAGTAACATAGCATTAAACAGTCCCTCCAGGATTGTTGCGGCCCAAAATGCCTGATTTTGTGGGAGCTTTTGTAAAATAATTGCGATGAAAGTTGCAATGCCTTTTCTATTTTTGTAAAAATAAAAAGGAAACTTATTTTGGAGAGAATAAAATTACTCTGGGCTGTGTTGTCCTAGTAACCTTTCCAAAAAGGCTCATATATCAAATAGCCTAACCATACGGTTTGATAAAGGACTTTAACTTAGTTATCATTTCACTTACAATAACAAGTGTAGCTGTCCTTAATTTAGGTCATTGTGTACGTCTCATCTCCGGTTTTTCCTACATCCACCGTGTGTGTGTGTGTGTGTGTGTGTGTGTGTGTGTGTGTGTGTGTGTGTGTGTGTGTGTGTGTGTGTGTGTGTGTGTGTGTGTGTGTGTCAGTCGCGGGGGGAACTGAGCAGCAGAGAGCCGACAGGATTAAAACAGCCGGAGCTTTCAGCGATTGAAAAATTGTTACAGCGTACATTGAAGTTTAATACAGGTTTGCAGGACGGTCTGAAATGTTTTGCAGGGTCTTTTGCTGTTTGTTTTGTCAATGCGCCACTTGTTCCAAAAGTACCTTCTCTTTTTCTTTACTTCGCCCTCAACAGTCAACAGTCATAGCTACTGCTGACTCCGCGGCGGGCCCCTTAACACCGGGGATATGTCGCCACATTTTTTTAAACGATAATTTTCGTTTTGTCTGTACCTCAGTTCAGCTAGCTACATGGTGTCACAGACTAGCGCTGAAAACTACTCGACAAAAGTCTGGAGTTGACGGAAATATGCGTGGTCAAAGCCCCGGCTGTGAACGGTTTCATTTCCTATAAATTCTTCACAATAAAAGTCCTCAGCTATTTTGGTATTTGAATGCTTTTATTATGAAGCAGCAAAATCCGGAAATGTTGGGGGATTCATTAGCAGTAAAATAACGCGACTCCTATAAGCATTGTGCATTGTTACTTAGAAACAGCATTCTTTGACAAAAGCTGTCCAATCCGTTACAAGGAATGTTTTACAATCCACCCGCCACTGTGGCTGGTATACAAGGCAAAGTCACCCGCCACTTCTAAAAAGTACCTGCCATTGGTTGGTGGCGGGTGCTAATTTCCCACCCTGAATACAAGACTTTCAACCAGGAGACCAGGGTTCATGTCCCGTTCTTGTCCCGTGTGTCACTGAAACGTACATTTTGTAACCACCCCACCATCTTTTCCTAAACCTAACTGTCCTGTTCTTGTGACGTTTTGCCTCAATAACAAACGCCAAAGGCACCTCACCAAGCGTCGCTTTTTGAAGCGATGGGAGTGAGAATGTGTTGGTTTCTAATTAACACATAGTGTGACCATAGGAAGATTAACACATGCTTTACTCCAACACATGAATACAGTTAAAAATCAACACATTAGTGGTCTCCAACCCTGCTCCTGGAGAGCTATTGCCCTGGTTGTTTTGGGAATCCCGTCTCTAACACATTCGATTTGAATGCTCACTATCAAGCAGCTGAAGGTTGTCAAGAGCTTGATGGAGGTTCGGAGATCACTGCTTTACAGGAACAGGCAGGGTCTCTCATTTTAAAATTGGCATAAGATCCACATTAAAAGTAGCCTGGCTCCACCCTCCTATGTACTTCCGCTCAGTTTTCATTTCCCTTCAGTACTCCGTCTGGGTTTGCGGTATATTTTTGGATTTTCAGAGTGACTCTGGGCAGATCCAATAGTTTTAAACTTCAACAGAGTACCCGCCTTCAAGGAAGTTAAGACTTGTCAATGGAGAGTGGCCAGACTCTCTGTACAAATTAAATGTACTAGAGTCTGGTAGGACCAGGCTACACTAAAAATGTACACGGGTACAAAAGCTGAAAATGGCAAAAAACTAAATCGGATTTGTAAAACCGTCTGCACGCACACATGCAGGCAATGTTTCCTTTATAAATCACAGTCTACCTGGACATTTGACCCCAGTCTCAACAAAACTTATACTTATACGTAATTATGGGGAGTTGATCAATGAGCTGCTTGCACAATCCACTTATACAGTCGTTTTTGGGTTGAAGGCAGTCTGGACTGACAGTTAACTGACAATTGAGCTCAAACAAGATCAGTTTGAGAGAAAATCACTATCGGTGGTTTGTAACAATGTAATGACTAGCTGCCTGTTGTTGTGACACTAAGGCACTATTCTGCTTTTCTTGCCTTCTTTTCCAAATCAAAGAAATCAACCAAGCTGGGATAAATGCTGGTGGAGATGATCTAAAGCACCTTTCTGAAACAATTATTAAGAAAAAACAAGATCCCACGTTGAAAATTCTATTAAATGTTTGGAAAACAGTAAACATTTGAAAGAAAATAAAAAAATATTCATTATTATTAGCATTAAAGCTATAGTGCATCTCCCCTATGAGGTAGGGGGAGATAGAAGTAATGACAACCAAACTGTCTGCGCGTCCACATGTGTTACGTGTGTGTTTTTCTTCTGCTCTCTTGTGTCCTGATCCAGGTACTGCCCCCTTCATCTGACAGGTCAGGCACACCTGCAGCGCCTCAGCAATCAGGAGTACTGACATACAGTACAGGCCAAAGGTTTGGACACACCTTCTCATTCAATGCATTTCCTTTATTTTCATGACTATTTACATTGTAGATTCTCACTGAAGGCATCAAAACTATGAATGAACACATATGGAATTATGTACTTAACAAAAAAGTGTGAAATAACTGAAAACATGTCTTATATTTTAGATTCCTCAAAGTAGCCACCCTTTGCTCTGATTACTGCTTTGCACACTCTTGGCATTCTCTTGATGTGCTTCAAGAGGTAGTCACCTGAAATGGTTTTCCAACAGTCTTGAAGGAGTTCCCAGAGATACTTAGCACTTGTTGGCCCTTTTGCCTTCACTCTGCGGTCCAGCTCACCCCAAACCATCTCGATTGGGTTCAGGTCCGGTGACTGTGGAGGCCAGGTCATCTGGCGCAGCTCTCCATCACTCTCCTTCTTGGTCAAATAGCCCTTACACAGCCTGGAGGTGTGTTTGGGGTCATTGTCCTGTTGAAAAATAAATGATGGTCCAACTAAACGGAAACCGGATGGGATGGCATGTCGCTGCAGGATGCTGTGGTAGCCATGCAGGTTCAGTAGGCCTTCAATTTTGAATAAATCCCCAACAGTGTCACCAGCAAAGCACCCCCACACCATCACAACTCCTCCTCCATGCTTCACGGTGGGAACCAGGCATGTAGAATCCATCTGTTCACCTTTTCTGTGTCGCACAAAGACACGGCGGTTGGAACCAAAGATCTCAAATTTGGACTCATCAGACCAAAGCACAGATTTCCACTGGTCTAATGTTCATTCCTTGTGTTTCTTGGCCCAAACAAATCTCTTCTACTTGTTGCCTCTCTTTCGCAGTGGTTTCCTAGCAGCTACTTGACCATGAAGGCCTGATTCGCGCAGTCTCCTCTTAACAGTTGTTCTAGAGATGTGTCTGCTGCTAGAACTCTGTGTGGCATTCATATTGTCTCTAATCTGAGCTGCTGTTAACTTGGGATTTCTGAGGCTGGTGACTCGGATGAACTTATCCTCAGCAGCAGAGGTGACTCTTGGTCTTCCTTTCCTGGGGCGGTCCTCATGTGAGCCAGTTTTGTTGTAGCGCTTGATGGTTTTTGCGACTGCACTTGGGGACACATTCAAAGTTTTCGCAATTTTCCGGACTGACTGACCTTCATTTGTTAAAGTAATCATGGCCACTCGTTTTTTCTTTACTAATTGGTTCTTGCCATAATATGAATTCTAACAGTTGTCCAATAGGGCTGTCGGCTGTGTATTAACCTGACTTCTGCACAACACAACTGATTGTCCCACCCCCATTAATAAGGTAAAAAAATCCACTAATTAACCCTGACAAGGCACACCTGTGAAGTGAAAACCATTTCAGGTGACTACCTCATGAAGCTCATTGAGAGAACACCAAGGGTTTGAAGCGCTATCAAAAAAGCAAAGGGTGGCTACTTTGAGGAATCAAAAATATAAGACATGTTTTCAGTTATTTCACACTTGTTAAGTACATAATTCCATATGTGTTCATTCATAGTTTTGATACCTTCAGTGAGAATCTACAATGTAAATAGTCATGAAAATAAAGAAAATGCATTGATGAGAAGGTGTGTCCAAACTTTTGGCCTGTACTGTAAAGCTGCAAGGAGGAGCAGACGGGGGCCCGGTGGGCCAGGTGGTCGAGCTGTGTCGTGTCGCCCGTGAACCAGAGCTGTGTAGCGCTCTTTGTTTAGTGTTATTGGTTGGATTTGAGTCTTGTTTAGTTTGACCAATTGTTTTTCACTGTTTTTTATTTAGGGTGGTTGTTTTGTGTTACTGGTGGTCTCCTTTATGTTTACGTTTAAATAAATAGTTTAATGGTACGAGTCGTTCTGTTTTCTTTTTTTCTATATTAAATTATTGTTGCTCCCCTTTTCCCCTGGGCTGTACATTTGGGGACGTAACCACATGAGACAAGCCTTCTGTGATCACGCACCACCCCTACCCCTCCTATATGCAGTTGCTAGTAAAAAAAACATGATGGACTCTTCAGAAGAGGTCATTATCTTCACTTGAGTTTCTGCACGCGAACGTCGCTGGACGACACAATCTTCTGAACATAGCCATACTGAGAAAGTCAGAGAGAGTTGTGTGGAGCTGATAGTCTTAATTAGCTTTGTAGCAACTTATTTGGCAATGGCTTGAATGTAATGGACATTCATTAATATCAAAACGTTACGCACTAAAGCTTTAATACAAGTTTTTGTTGTATTGATAGGAACCAAATACGGACAATATGATCCGTTCTATGTCTGTGAACATTATATGGACAAACTATTTTCTCAGAGTTACAGGTTATATTGTTGTATCAGCAGAAAGTCTGCTTAATTTTTGCCATAACCCCCGCTGAAAAAAATTCCACGAACCGTCGTTGATCAGAGTTTACCTTTAGGTGTGCAAATTCTGTTGCCACGATTGATTTTATAGACCACGACTTGTGTGTGGGGAGTCACAGCTATGACAGTGAAGATGCAGCTTCTTCCATGTTGATAAGGTTCAGAAAGTCCTTCAGCCATTTATTTAAGTTAAAACATTTGTTATTAGTTTTTTATTATTCTTTTTTATTTTAATTATTTGGAGTCTTTTCACTTCAATTAATACATTGATCTGACGTCATCATCCGGTAATAAAATTTTTTATTTTTCTTTGTCCCGACTTATGGAACGGTGTCGTCATTGTACTTTATGGTTTGACACTACGTTTTTACTATCTCACCATAGAGCTGTGAATTTTTGCCCACATCTTCATTTTTTTCCAGTGATTCATATACATTTGAGTCTGTTTCCATGGTTGAAAAAGCAGCTAAGCCAATCAAAGCTTTGTAGGCAGGCTTAAGATTGGAAATGTCATCTCCCTGTGCCAGAGTCAGAAAAATAGCAAGAGAAAAATGGCGACACAGATGAGACTAAGGGCCCTATTTTAACGATCTGAAGCGCAAGTATCAAACGCCAAACGCAAGTAGCTTTGTGGGCGGATCTCGGAAATTCAAAATGGGTTGGTCTGAAGTAGCTACATTACTCATAGGTGTGGTTTGGGCATAACATGTAATAAACTAATCAGAGCATTATCTCACATTCCCTTTAAAAGCAGGTGCGCTTGTTCCATGGTGAATTGCTATTATAATGGCGGATTTGCTAGGCGCACGCTCTTAATACATCCATGGGCGCACGCCAGGAGCGGTTCACAGCCGAGGAGACAGACGTTTGCTATTGATTTTTCTTTTTGACAAAATGTAAATAAAGAAATGTCACAAAAACATACTTTCCGATGTTTTGGGCTGACTCTCACTGAATCACAAGGTTATGAATGCATGGTGATATTTTTGCAATGTAGTCTAACATTAGACCAAAATTACCTCACTATAGACCAGTGGTTCCCAACCTGGGGTCCGGGCACCCCCAGGGGGGGCGGCAAAGATCACAGGGGGGGCGCAAGTCTTTATCTGGTTTGAGGTTGAGGTAAAAAAAAAATGTTTGCACGTTAAACAAATTATGATAATACCCTAGAATATATAATGTATACAAAAGTCTGTATGAAAACAATCTATTTTGTTGTATCCTCGTTTTTCCTGCCACCACGGCATCACTATTTTATGAATGAAACATGGCGGAGAAACGTAACAGTGCTGATAGCTCCTCTGTATCAACAAAGAAAGTAAGGCTCTATCTCGAGAGTTACCTCAACTTCGGTTTCGGGGGGGGCTCAGCTTTTCTTAGACATGAATAGGGGGGGCGCCAAGGAAAAAAGGTTGGGAACCACTGCTATAGACGATGCAACTCTTCTGTCTCTCCTCTCCCGTGCTGCTGCTGGGGCATTTGGGTTGAGTGGCATCGGCACATGCAGTTCAACATCACAATTCCTTAAGTCCTCTAATATTTCCTCATTTATGTCATCAACACATCCATGATTCATGGAAATGTTGTGTACAACAAGGTCATATTTTTCCTTGTATTTATGTATGGTTTGCAAGAATGGGAACTTCTGGGTCCGTGAGATGAGAGAAGCAAAGTGTATGAGCGGTGTGGACACTCTACATTACGGCCAAGCATGCGCCCTTAAAATAGCATCTGAATAACGTGCCACTGACTTTAGACTAGGTTTTACCTGGAATTGTTTTCTGAAACTGCAAAATAGCACTAGGCAACGTTAGCGCCAGAACATGCCTCCTCTTTTTGCTCCCCAGGAGCGCAAGTTTATTCCCTAATTTACAGATGTGTGTCTGTGGAGGGAAGCAAAATAGGAATGATACATGCGTCAGTGTACAAAGTCAATTGCGCTGGGTGCAAGATAGAAAGAAGTAGTAATACATAAAAAGAAAATTAACAGTTGCAGTCTTTTACAGATAATTGCTTCGAGAAATTGCTAATGCTTAGTGCCTCATGCAAAAATGTTGCGACAGATATCTCACTACTGACATGGAAAAGCTAACATGAACTAAAACATACTGTAAAAATGAATTGGCTGTTCAGTGTAATTATCAGGCAAGGTTTTTTTTCTGTTATCTAATATAATAATGTTAGAGGCTTGAGTAGACATTGTGGAAATATTCTAAATTCACTTTGTAGATGTCATTTTTGGTGTTTTTGCCTCATTTGGGCAAGGTTTTGAGAGTTTTTTATTGTAATAGTTTACATGTTTTGAACAAGCCAATGTATATCCTGCCTGTTTTTTTCTGTTCATTTAATCCATTGCTTTCTTTCATTCCTTGTTCATTCTATTATTTCCTTTCCTCCCTCTCCATCACGTTTCAGCCTCTCCATAGCTCTTCTCTCCAGTTAGTGTATTGCTTTGAGTGTCCAGAGGGCTGTGTGTTTGCTCGAGGGCCAAAGTCATCATTTCTGTTGGAACTGGGTCTATGCCTTTGGGGTTGAGGGGGCTGGTGGCGGTGATGGGCTCATAGACACTGCTTCACACAAGTACTGAATACTGACAGGAATGGGCCGTTGAAGGGTTCACACTCCAAATGAGGTCGCAGCGCCTCAGCCGTTCAGCTGGCATTCACACAGCACCCACTCTCATTCTTATTCAGCCCTCAGCTTTCAGTACAGGCTGCCTTGTTGACCAGCCTAATAGCTTTCTCACAGAGCCCCGGATACATATTTGATAAGTCAATAAAAACGCAAACAAGTGGTGTATTGCATTGTATCTTTTCTGCATTATGCTGCATATTCACCATTCTCTCTGCATTATCTCCAGTACCCTCTGACATACCAAGGTCTTCTAAAAGGTGTCTAATTTAGATATTCATTGTCCCCATCATACAAATGTTACAGGGGATGAACACCACATCTTAGTTTTGCTAGTTGTAGGGCTAGAACTTTAGCCAGAGGGAAGACCATGTTGTGTATGAATTCAAAATGATTCCTCTTCTTAGGAACATGAATGTGCTCTGCAGATGTCATTGCAGTCTTCTAATTAGATGGTGAGATCACATGTGAAAAGTTGAAATTTTGACCTCATGATGACACTAAAGTAGGGTCAGTTTTAATGAAAAAATAAATAAAAAGGTATTCAAAATGATTGGCCTATATGTCAACAGGTTTGTCAGCACATGTGGTATAAATACAAATCAGATTATGTAACTAATAGGTGTGAAGGATTTGGATATATTTGGCTGTCGTTTGGCGAAAGAACTTAATTATTGATGCTCGAAAGGGGGCTGCAAAATAGCACCAGGGAACTTTTGCGCCTGAACACGCCTCCTCTTTTCGCTGAACCACCCCCGGGGCACAAATACATTCCCTAATTTACCGACGTGCGTCTGTGGAGAGAAAAGTCCTCTGTGCGGGTGTAAAATAGGAATGATACATGCGTTGGTGTACAAAGGCAATTGAGTGCAAGATAGGGCCCTTAACCTGCATAGCATTAGCATGTTAGCATTGTCACTGAGAGCATGTTAACATTTAGCTCAAAGCACAGCCTCACAGTGCACAGGCATAGCTGTAGACTTAGTATTGGATTGAAGTTAAATTAAATTCATGTGTATTGCAAGCTTGGTTTATTTTTTGTAGTTTTGTTCATCATTTCTATCAGTTATGATACTTGTTTTCACCAAAGTAGTTGCTCAGATCTGGGAACATCGCTACACTAAAGTCCAAAAGGACAAAACACTACCTCGACATTTACAGGTTAAAGCCTGACCTCCAGCACGAGGCTCACGTTCAGGAAGTCCGCTCTCTGTGTGCTGCTGTTCTTTGCAGGGTGCAAATGTTCCACCAAAACAAGTTCCTTCCTGAGAGTATTTTGCAGAGCCACCATCACTGCGTCCGTGGCTTAGTGCCGAATACGATTGTGATTGGTTAAAAGAAATGCAAACAACCCATAGCATTTTTTTCTTCTATCCTAGTATGTATTGTGGTGTAGCCAGACCTTACACCACAGCACTGTGGAGATAGAGCTGGCAATCTGAGAATAACAACACTAGGTCGAAATCTGGTATAAGGCTTGTGCTTAAATGTGGTCAAATAGTCACGCTTGTGTCTATAATGTCAATATAGATACATTAAATGTCCATCTGTAGTGGTCCCAGTAATATTAGTTTGTTGTGTACTAAACTAGCATATGACATCACATGGTAAAGATATGATTGATACAAATACATTTTGCTTTTCAATCATTATTTCTCTGAAGGGTTATTGTGTAATCAATGCTACTTTGTCAATAAGACTGGACCTAGGTTTCACCCCATGCCAATTATGAACCTATTTACCTTTTTCACGCTACAACTGAATTCCCACGGGACTTCAGCGCGAGACTACAGCTAGCAGTCTAAAACATTATTTTACTGTACAGGGCATAAACATAATTTGGTCCGTTTCCATGTAGTAACATAGTCACTAATATGGTCATAACCACTACAGTGCTCAATTACCTATTTGTGAGGGTTAAATAAAATACAATTTTTCGCCGCGAAGGCTTGAACGGTCTTCTGGAAGACCTCCACCAGACCAGCGGGCGTTTGTTGGATTGTTGTCGGCCTCAGCAGGCGAGGGATGCGGGGAGGAAGTAGAAGGATGCCAGTCGGGGCTGCTAGCCTGGCTAAGGAAACTACCACACAGTTCGCCACTGCAGAGACTCATATTCACCAATGACAGCACACAAAATGGATATATATGCTACAAATACACATGGAACTGCTGCGTGATGATTATTACCGGAGCCTGGCTGAACACACTCACTCATCCCAGACGGCAGCTAGCAGCTAAGAGGGTAGGTGAATTTAAACAATGGCTAAGTTGCTAAATGCATCTTGTTGTCATGTAAGGTCCCTGTTCATGTTGCACAGACATTTTAATTGCATTTTGTGTCTGTTAAGAGGCACAAAGGCACTCTTTATCTTATGCCCCCATAACTGCCGTTTTAGCTGATTGGGAGCTCTCGGCATTAGCTGCAGCAGCTCCGTGTTGCTAGCACCGATTCGGCTCGTTTTTTTTTGCTATCGACAGTACTCATATACATATAGCAATCAAGATTAACGTAAAAATTGCCCGGAGTTCTCCTTTAAAGCTTGCTAGTAGGTAATTGTTGGATCTTTGTAAATTATAGTGTGGTCTAGACCTACTTAAACTGTAAAGTGTATTGAGAGAACTCTTGTTATGATTTGATACTATAAATAAAATTGAATTGAATTATGGTGTAGCATGGTCTAAGATCTCGAAGTACATTTCCAGATAACACACAATTGTTTAAGTTATTCATTTTGACTGATTACCTTGATTATGCCTTAACTGTTTAAACCTTCTGTTTTTTTTGTCTTAGTTGTTTTTGTAGATGAGGAGTTGTGGGTGGGCTGAAAAGAGGGCTCTATTCTTTACTCAGTTGCTGTTACTTTATATTGTATGTGCCCCTCAAATTCAGTATAGAGACGTTCCAAATAAAAATTTTATACATAAATAAAATGAAATATTGGTCTTATGGTGATGCTATCTTGCTGCAGACCAAAGTGTTGGACCAACTGACTGTCATCATCCTTAAGATGCGTCACCAGGCCATAAATGGTCCCTGAACTTTCATTTCCGCCACATAAATTACAATATATTGTTGCTTTTCTGAATAAATCACGCAAGGTAATGGTGAGCAAAAACCAGAGGTCAAGTGAAGTAGCTCTTATTGTGTGTGGGAGAGACGTCTGCTGTAATCACTGTGTCTTCAAAGGAAAAGCTTTGGTTTTCCACAAACGCAATTCTGTTTGGGAGCATTCAATGAGCTGTTGTAGCAGGAGACGGAGGAGCAGGAAAAAGCAGGAAGAAATGTCTTTTGCTCTTACAACCAAACCAGTATGTAGATATAAAAAACAGGCTCACAGGCAACAACAAAAACATGCCCTATCTGTTTCTCAGAGAAAATCCTGTCACCTTTTTCAGTCAGGAAAACAAGCATTGTTTTCAAGTGCAACTGGAGAAAAGTAAACCAGGACATTTGTGTGATTTAATGGGAAACTTGGGATTGGGGAAACTTGGGTGAAAGAGAGTCGAAATAATATGAATAGGTTTACTGTGACTGAGGCCAATGTTAAAAGAGGGGTAGGTCAATTGGAAGTAGTCTGTCACGCATGAATCAGGGGGGGAAGGCAGGCACTAAGCATGGTGACAGATTGACAATGGTGTGAGAGTTAGGAGTTCAAAAGGCAGGAAGGCCTGATTGACTGGTGGGGTGGTCTGGAATAAGACAGAATTGATAAATACAATGATGTCAGTTAATAAAGAAGAAGGAGGAGAGAGGAAGAAGAGACTGAGGACGTAAAAACACCAAAGAATTACGTCCGACCAAACACCACACATAAAATCAAACTTCAGAGGGAAAATCAGCTAATTAGTCTCCTAGTGTATTATCAAAGTAGGATAAATGTTCAAAAGTCGTTATCTGGCAAAGTAAATATCCTGTTTAAATAGAGCTAGATCATCAAATGCACTGCAATATAATGGCCAATAGAGGAAGCTCAGAGGAGCTAAATAGATTTAGCCCGAACCCAGCAGAGCAAGCATATTTTCTCTGCTCTCACAGAAGCAAGTGAGGCTTTTTACTGCTGTCTGTATCAGGGATTTTACGCTTACAAAATGACCAGCTCAGCAAAGGACAGCAACTGGAGACAGGGACAAAAGAGTGGGGGAGAAAAAAACATTGGAAAGGCTGACTCGGAATGGTACAGTACAGCTTGGCTTGATAGGTGGAACCATACAGATTTGAAGATAAGTGGAGATCAAGAAACACTATGGTTGTACACTCTAGTACTTAGATTCAGCTGCTGTATTTAACTGCATTCTTAAAAAAAAAAAAAACTTGTATTACCCCTTGGATTATTCATACATGTACATTTATATAGTATATTAAAATAACTATACACATGTGACCAGTGGTTAAATTGGGCCGGGGCTCTCCGGGGCTCAGCCCCGGCACATAAGCCTGTTTGTTTGTCCGGATGTGCCTGCCTGCAGTCTAAATATGTCACATAAAATTTGATGAAACTGATGCTTTTGAAAACATGATATTTCTGACAATAAATGAAAGATTTTTTAAATGGCCTGTCTATTTTGTCTCGGCAGAGCTGAGATGAACCGGTTCTCGCTGTCGCATCTCCACCAGCGGCAGGGCCCGGCTCGCGTCCGAGCTTTGGAGAGCCCCACTCGGTGCTGTGTGTGCGTGTTGTAGTAAAGAGATAGATTGGGAGAAGGAAGTTTGTGTGAGGTGGACCTGGTCACCACAGACCCAAATCTTCTCAGCTGTTGCTACTGTCATATGCTGCACTTTCTCTTCATGTGGCACATTTTGTTTGGCACATTGTATGGGTCACTTCTTATATCATAACAAGGTAATACAATGTGTAATAAAGTGATGACTGATTAACAGTAATGTAAATGCTAAATGCCCTGTTGATACTACAACAATGCAAAGTATATAGGCTCTTAACCTTGCAGTTTTGCACATATCATGTAAGACTCAATTTCTCCATTTCTTTGCACAAAACTCTCCAGAAAGTGCCATTTAATGGTTTATTTTTCAAAAAATGAGAGCCCCCCCCCACATAACAAATCCCAATTTAACCCCTGCATGTGACCCTCAATAGGAATAGAGAGGTTCAAAAACTGAAATAATTTGATATTATCTGAAAAGAAAAAGGTTTTGATTGTGCGATCATTAGCTTTTGTGCCAAATACTGACAAAGTGCATTAGAAAAGAGTAGCAGTGGTGGACAGTGGAATGTCACTGACTGGAATAACAGACCGAGACCTAAAGCATTAATTCAGCATTTTAATTATGTTATACTGTATGTCTTTATCAGGTGGAACAGGCATGCATTAAAAAGCAGATCACCTTGAATTCACCAATCACAGCATCCGTTCTGAGTGAGCAAGAGTCACACACCTGTCGGACAGGTAGAAGGAATTTTCTTTCATATCAAGAGCAACAAAACAGGAAAATCCAAGATCAGACAACAAAATGTAGGTAAAAATAAGCTGACTAAAAAAAATAAAATAAAAAAAGCTCAGGTTGTTGCCCCTTCTGATGCTGGTCCTCTTGGTCTGCCCGGCTACCGTTACCTTCAAAGCAGGCTTGATGTTGATGCCCTCAATCAGTGGCGCAAAAAGTGGGTATGCGCTATATGCAGCACCGTGGAAAAGAAATGGTAAAAAAATTATTTTAAATGTTTTTTTATATCTAGATGCTTTTGTGTGTTTCTAAATAATTTCTGCATTTCCTCAATGTTACATAAAATTGTAGAGTACTAGAGTAGGCGCCCTGTCTCATAAGATTCCATCATAGAATTTTGACATACTGTAGAAGAGGGAGCGGGGGACGCTCTCTATTATGGTCACGCCAAGACCCGGGCTATTGAAGTGAGGGTCTTGGCGTGGCCATAGTAGGATTGCCGTGAGGATTCGTATGGTGCCGTGAGTGCTGAGCGAGCATGTACAGTAGTGAGTTGTCGCCTATGGAAAAAGATGGATAAAGCAAAAAAGCTGTCGGGGGCTAAAAATAGAAAAAGAAAGAGGAAAAAGGAGATAGCATGTCAAGGGATGCAACAGCAGTTAAATAAGTGGATGGTGAAAGGCAACAGGTAGGATTTAAAGTCTGTGCTTGGAGGCTTGCAAATATTCATGTTAACAGACTAGCTAGCTTTTGCTAACACTGGGAATGTAGCAGCCAAATGGGAGTTCATGGCTAGCTTAGAATATGCAAAACCCAGGTTGCTGAGCTGAAAACTGGAAAATATAAGGTAGCATGTACAATAGATGACAATAATCTGGAAAACATAACTAATGCAATAACTCTGGATGGAATCATGCATATATTTTGTTTTACCATTAGCTGTCAGACATACACAGGCTATAGTCATCTGTTTGGTGACATGGAAGCTGTAATTACAGTGTCACATCTCTCTCTTTAAAGGTCTGTGCTAAGTAACTCTCCATATTTGTACTTTTTAAAATCCAAAATGTGAATGTAAATTTCAACAGCAGCACAACCTTACTGCATAATAGTTGTCTTATCAGATGCTTATCAGACTAGGCTGATTTAAGAATTGAATTGAGTCTGCTATATTTAACAGTGAGTTCATTTCATTCAGGTGTGAGGATGGTGGATCAGGAAAGACAGGGGAAGGCAACAGGTAGGTCTAACAAGAATGTAGGGGGAGCCACTTGATACCAACAGATTCATTTCTTAATATTATTAATATGGAAAAACAAAATTGTTGCTGCATACCACTCTGACACTGGGTAGTTGCGCCCCTGCCCTCAATGACCCACACAAAGCTGAACAGGAAGAATTTCAGCAGTAGCATGTGTTAACCCTCTGAGGAAGAAAGATGCACCGGTACATACAAACAAGGTCTGACTAACAAAACTCCTACTCAGAAAGCAATATTACCAAATTTAATTTCAGACATTTATTTGGTAAACCCATTTCAAGCACCAAAACAATTCAGGGAAATGGCGGTCCCAAAAATGCAGAGTCAACAGGGCAGTGGTGAGCTTGAGGATGTAATAAAATAAAAAAGGGATACAAGTCCTGAAGAAAGTAGGCAAAAATGGTACCAAAAACCGTTGAGGAACCAAAACCCTAACCAAAATAAACTGACACACCAACACAAAGGGGGGAATAATTTAACACAATAAAACAGGAAAAACTATAACAGAAAATCGCAACCATAGGTTAAGGTTTGTTTTCAAAAGAGATGAGGACTTTCAAAAAGCCAACATCAATGTTTCAGTGCCAAATTAGCTCTTTACACATTGCTCTAGAAAAAATGTGCACGTCATTGTACAGAAAGCGGATTTTGTTCTAAACATTTTGATATGAAACACATGGGGATCAGTTATATGCAAATACCTTAAAAAGGTACAATTAAGAAGATATGTGAAAATTCCCTTGGAGGGTTAATTCAATTCAATTAAATTTTATTTATAGTATCAAATCATAACAAGAGTTATCTCGAGACACTTTACAGATAGAGTAACAGGACATTCCTCTTGGGAAGAAACCTCGGACAGACCCAGGCTCTTGGTAGGCGGTGTCTGACGGGCCGGTTGGGAATATGATGAACAGTTAAGGTAACTTTTTTAGCTAAAAAAGTTTGTACAACTGTAATTCATAGCTAATCATTTTAGTAATTCAAAAACAAAAATGCCAGAAACATCGCAAACTGACCAGTTAACAATGTGTTCAAAAGCCAATGTATGTCATGTATTGTCATTGGTGGAATGTTACTGAGTACATTTACTCAAGTACTGTGAAGTACAAATTTGAAGTAGCATACTTTTACTTTTCTTTTTGAGTCTTTTCTTTTCATGCCACTTCCTACTTTTACTTTACTACATTTGAGACAGAAGTATTGCACTTTTTACTTGAATTTTTATTCATCTGACAGCTTAAGTCACTTTACAAAATGAGCTCCAGCTCAACCAACTCCAACAGTAAAGTCCTGCTTTTACATTAATGCATGAGTAATTGTTGAGGGTAGATGTTGAAGAGTAGTCTTGAGCAGATGTAAACACTCAGGATGAGTCGGAGATGAATGTAGAAAAGATGGGATTTTATTATGACTTTTACCAATTAAGGCCCACAGGCAAATCCATCTTCGTCCGCTTATCCGGTGTCGGGTCGCGGGGGGAGCAGCTCCAGCAGGGGACCCCAAACTTCCCTTTCCCGAGCAACATTAACCAGCTCCGACTGGGGGATCCCGAGGCGTTCCCAGGCCAGGTTGGAGATATAATCCCTCCACCTAGTCCTGGGTCTTCCCCGAGGCCTCCTCCCAGCTGGACGTTCCTGGAACACTTCCCTAGGGAGGCGCCCAGGGGGCATCCTTACCAGATGCCCGAACCACCTCAACTGGCTCCTTTCGACGCAAAGGAGCAGCGGCTCTACTCCGAGCTCCTCACGGATGACTGAGCTTCTCACCCTATCTCTAAGGGAGACGCCAGCCACCCTCCTGAGGAAACCCATTTCGGCCGCTTTTACCCTGGATCTCGTTCTTTCGGTCATGACCCAGCCTTCATGACCATAGGTGAGGGTAGGAACGAAAACTGACCGGTAGATCGAGAGCTTTGCCTTCTGGCTCAGCTCTCTTTTCGTCACAACGGTGCGATAGATTGAATGTAATACCGCACCCGCTGCGCCGATTCTCCGACCAATCTCCCGCTCCATTGTCCCCTCACTCGCGAACAAAACCCCAAGGTACTTGAACTCCTTCACTTGGGGTAAGGACTCATTCCCTACCTGGAGAAGGCATTCCATTGGTTTCCTGCTGAGAACCATGGCCTCCGATTTAGAGGTGCTGATCCTCATCCCAACCGCTTCACACTCGGCTGCGAACCGATCCAGTGAGTGCTGAAGGTCACAGGCCGATGATGCCATCAGGACCACATCATCTGCAAAGAGCAGCGATGAGATCCCCAGCCCACCGAACTGCAACCCCTCCCCACCCGACTACGCCTTGATATCCTGTCCATAAATATTACAAACAGGATTGGTGACAAAGCGCAGCCCTGGCGGAGGCCAACCCTCACCTGAAACGAGTCCGACTTACTGCCGAGAACCCGGACACAGCTCTCACTTTGGTCGTACAGAGATTGGATGGCCCTGAGTAGAGACCCCCTCACCCCATACTCCCGCAGCACCTCGCACAGTATCTCCCGGGGACCCAGTCATACGCCTTCTCCAAATCCACAAAACACATGTAGACCGGTTGGGCATACTCCCAGGCTCCCTCCAGGATCCTTGCGAGAGTGAACAGCTGGTCCGTTGTTCCACGACCAGGACGGAATCCGCATTGTTCCTCCTCAACCCGAGGTTTGACTATCGGCCGAACCCTCCTTTCCAGCTCCTTGGAGTAGACTTTACCAGGGAGGCTGAGAAGTGTGATACCCCTGTAATTGGCACACACCCTCTGGTCCCCCTTTTTAAAAAGGGGAACCACCACCCCAGTCTGCCACTCCTTTGGCACTGTTCCAGACTTCCACGCAATGTTGAAGAGTCGTGTCAACCAGGACAGCCCCTCCACACCCAAAACCTTGAGCATTTCTGGACGGATCTCATTAATCCCCGGGGCTTTGCCACTGTGGAGTTGTTTGACTACATCTCCGCCTGGGAAATCAACGACAATCCCCCGTTATCCTCCAGCTCTGCCTCTAACATAAAGGGCGTATTAGTCGGATTCAGGAGTTCCTCAAAGTGCTCCTTCCACCGCCCTATTACCTCCTCAGTTGAGGTCAACAGTGTCCCATCCTTACTGTACACAGCTTGGATGGTTCCCCGCTTCCCCCTCCTGAGGTGGCGAACAGTTTTCCAGAAGCACTTTGGTGCCGACCGAAAGTCCTTCTCCATGTCTTCTCCAAACTTCTCCCACACCCGCTGCTTTGCCTCTTTCACGGCAGAGGCTGCAGCCCTTCGGGCCATTCGGTACCCTGCAACTGCCTCCGGATTTCTCTGGGATAACATATCTAGGAAAGACTCCTTCTTCAGTCGGACGGCTTCCCTGACCACCGGTGTCCACCACGGTGTTCGTGGGTTACCGCCCCTTGAGGCAGCTAAGACCCTAAAACCACAGCTCCTCGCCGCAGCTTCAGCAATGGAAACTTTGAACATTGTCCACTCGGGTTCAATGCTCCAAGCCTCCACAGGGATTCACGAAAAGCTCCACCGGAGGTGTGAGTTGAAAGTCTGTCAGACAGGGGCCTCCTCCAGACGTTCCCAATTTACCCGCACTACACGTTTGGGCTTACCAGGTCTGTCCAGAGTCACCCCCTGACCCAACTCACCACCAGATGGTGATCGGTTGACAGCTCTGCCCCTCTCTTCACCCGAGTGTCCAAAACATACGGCCTCAGATCAGATGAAACAATTATAAAATCGATCATTGACCTTCGGCCTAGGGTGCTCTGGTACCAGGTACACTTATGAGCATCCCTATGTTCGAACATGGTGTTCGTTATAGACAATCCATGACTAGCACAGAAGTCCAACAACAAACAACCACTCTGGTTTAGATCAGGGAGGCCGTTCCTCCCAATCACGCCTCTCCAGGTGTCTGCATCATTGCCCACGTGTGCGTTGAAGTCCCCCAGCAGAACAATGGAGTCCCCCACTGGCGCCCCATGCAGGACTCCACTCAAGATCTCCAAGAAGGCCGAATACTCCGAACTCCTGTTTGGTGCATATGCACAAACAACAGTCAGAGTTTTCCCCCCCACAACCCGCAGGCGTAGGGAGGCGACCCTCTCGTCCACCGGGGTAAACTCCAACGTAGCGGCGCTCAGCCGGGGGCTTGTGAGTATCCCCACACCCGCCCGGCGCCTCACACCCTGGGCAACTCCGGAGAAGAAAAGAGGCCAACCCCTATCCAGAAGTACGGTTCCAGAACCGAGACTGTGCGTAGAGGTAAGCCCCACCAGATCTAACCGGTAGCGCTCCACCTCCCGCACCAGTTCCGGCTCCTTCCCCCACAGAGAGGTGACGTTCCACGTCCCCAGAGCCAGCGTCTGCCGCCCGGGTCTGGTCCGTCGAGGCCCCTGACCTTCACTGCCACCCATGTGGCAGCGCACCCAACCCCAGCGGTTCCTCCCACAGGTGGTGGGCCCATGGGCTGCAGAGATGGGAGCCACGTAGCTTGTTCGGGCTGTGCCCGGCCGGGCTCCGTGGCAAACCCGGCCACCAGGCGCTTGCCGACGAGCCCGCTGTCTGGGCCTGGCTCCAGACGGGGGCCCCGGGCTTCCTCCGGGCAGGGTCACTCCATCTCTACCTTGTTTTTCCATAGGGTTTTTGAACCATTCTTTGTCTGGCCCCTCACCTGAGACCACTTTGCCTTGGGAGACCCTACCAGGAGCACAAAGCTCCAGACAACACAGCCCTCAGGTTCACAGAGACACATAAACCTCTCCACCACGATAAGGTGATGGTTCACGGAGAAGCCACAGACAAAATCGTGAAATAAAAATTAACAAAACAATTAAGGAAAACAGAAAAATATATACTTTCAAGGAAATAAAATAAATTGACTTGGGAGTCAAAACAATAAGATAATATAAATATACACTGAGGACCTCCAGCAGACTTACGTCCTACTCCTTCAGGTTTCCCTCCAGCTCTGTCTCCCGAGCAAATACTACTGCCACTCTATATAGCTTGAAGCCTGCCCCTCAAATTGGAACATACCAATATAATACAATGCAGGGGTGGCTCAGGTGAAAAGACAGTCACGGCTCTATATACCAACATTAATATATCTAAAAAGCTAGACATAGACTAATATTTAAAATGCCGGTTAAGGTCCTAGACCCATTTAAAACCAAAGATTGCAGCAAACTTACCCTTATAACAAAGAGAGCACAAAAAGACCAAAAAATCATGTTACCCTCTGTTAGCTTTTAACCTCAATAAACAAACCTTAGTTAACAAAGACATAAGTGTTGCGTGTTTATTATAACAGGTGATGTTTGTGACAATCTGTATGGTTTTAAACAATAGACAATGATGTATAGATGAATGTAGCTATAGCAAATCACTGCAGTATTAGCTGTTAGATATGTGCACAAAACTACGGGATTACTGTGGGGAATTTGATGAATGGCTAGTTTAACAGATGATTTGAAACCAGTATAAGTAACCGAACATATTGACACGTCAAACAACAATATACAGGCAACCTCTTCACTCAGTCTTTGAGATATAAAATAGGTAGCGCATCGCTACCGTGACGGCAGCCATGCACCCTGTCACAGTAATAATAACCTAATGATACATAATATATAACAGTCACAGGGTCATTTTTGTTACATTTAACACTTTAACTACATTATCCTGATAATACTTTTACTGAAAGTACATTTTCAATGTGTAGTAGGTTGAAAAGGCTATATGTTTAGTTTTTGTTTAAACAGACAACCCCCGCAATTTTTGTTTAATATTTGAACCACTGTAACCAGTGGCGGCTCCAGACAATTTTGATTGGGGGGGCAATGAGGGGTCCTGGTCATTTCAAGGGGGGTCTCATGAAAACCAACAAAAAATACAGTGGACACGGCTAATAACTGCTTTACTATTTACTGATACTAAAAAACAAAAACACAGCATATCAACTACTTTGTTTTTAATTAATTAATCAATCGCAGTTTGCAAATAATATGCTCAAACTTTAATTGCCATAGCCACACCCATGGCAGAAAACATTTACAAAATAGTATCTATTCTCATACTCTCACCACCTTTTGATTGCCCTACTTCTGTCCAGTCTCCTCCTGTCCTCTTCTCTGCTCCTCTTACTCTCCAGTCTCCTCCTGTCCTCTTCTCTGCTCCTCTTACTCTCCAGTCTCCTGTCCTCTTCTCTGCTCCTCTTACTCTCCAGTCTCCTCCTGTCCTCTTCTCTGCTCCTCTTACTCTCCAGTCTCCTCCTGTCTTTTTATCTGCTCCTCTTACTCTCCAGTCTCCTCCTGTCTTTTTATCTGCTCCTGTTACTCTCCAGTCTCCTCCTGGCTTCTTCTCTCCTCAGTCTCCACAGGTGTGATTTACTGCAACATATGAGTTTATAGTACACATGAATAGGTTAGTATTTATGCTAAATACAGCAATACAATAGCAAGAGGTTCACTTTACTCACCAATATTGACAGCTCTTTTGTCCAGTCTCCTCCTGTCCTCTTCTCTGCTCCTCTTACTCTCCAGTCTCCTCCTGTCTTTTTATCTGATCCTCTTACTCTCCAGTCTCCTCCTGTCCTCTTCTCTGCTCCTCTTTTGTCCAGTCTCCTCCTGTCCTCTTCTCTGCTCCTCTTACTCTCCAGTCTCCTCCTGTCTTCTTCTCTGCTCCTCTTTTGTCCAGTGTCCTCGTGTCTTCTTCTCTCCTCTCTTCAGTCTCCACAGGTGTGATTTCCTGCAACAATTGTGTTTATAGCACATTAAATACGGTACAATTTAAACCGGTTAAAATATAATGTAAGGAGTGTACTCACCACTTAAAAGAGAGCAATTCGCCTGTTGTTATGATTGGCTGCAAAGCGATCAATAACAACATCTACATCCATCTCTTTTGTTCTTCTTGAGCTGATTGCCAGCACAGCAAGATTGCTGGTTCGGACATCGCCACTTTTGTTTCTCAAGTAGGTTTTTAAACGCCGTAAGCAGGAAAAGCTCCTCTCACAAGCAGCTGTTGATACAGGCAGTGTCATGGAGATGCACACAAGTTTGTAGACATCAATGAAAGCCTCCTTGTATGGCCTCAATAGAATCAGCAAGTCATGGGTGCTGTTGAGAGAGACCCCATTTTGTTTTTTTCTGTCAATGAGGCGTTTCAGTTGATGTAGTTCTGCTGAAAGGTTGTCTTCTAATATGCCATAGTGCCTAGCCAAGGGTTGAAGGGCATCCTGGTGCAGGAAGGTCTTGTCTTTGGGATTAATAGCTGCAACTCCTTTCATAACTTGGCAACTGTCAGCAGAGAAGCGCCTATTCAATTCACTGATTAAACGGTCACGTACTGGGAAAAAACAGTGGATTTTGTAGTCTTCTAGTGTTTGCAGTATCTTTTTCCTTGTGTGGCTATTGCTGACATGAAACTGCTGCAGGTGGGAGGGCTGTATTATTTTTCTTTTTGCCTGTTGGCGCTGCATGTCAATGCCCACTCTCTCACACATGTCACTTGCGCCCTGCCACAGATGGGTCCAAGTTTCACCATTGCGTTCTTCTTTGAGTGTGTCAACCAGTGCAAAGACCAGATCGATGGCGGATGCCAAATCTAAATCTGTGGCCTGTAGTTGGTCAGATAAAGTTTTTGTGAGCCCAAATATGTTCTCCAGCATGTAGATTTGCAAAACATGTGCATCAATCAAGCCATTTAGTGATCTAGCCTCAATAGCTCTATGGCTATTTGTTTGATTGCTGACTTCCTCAAGTGTGTCTAAGATGCTAGGGAGGGTTTGCTTTATTGCCCAAAGACTATAGTACTGACATGCCCATCTGGTATCTGACAGACGTTTTAATTCCACAGCTCTTTTAGTGGGCTCAAGTTCTCTTTGTTTCTCCATGAACACTTTGTGAGTTACTGAACCAGAAAAAAAGTTGTAAAGTAGCTGAACTGTGGCAAAGCAGTCAGCAACTGGTTTTATGTTATGGACACAGTCAACTAAAACCAGGTTTAATCTGTGTGCATGGCAGTGGATGTACACTGCATGTGGGACTTCTCTGCGAAATTTTTCCTGAACACCGTTGTTGCAGCCAGACATTACAGATGCCCCGTCGTAACATTGTCCAACGCATGCATTTTTGTCTATATTGAATTTAGCCAATGCCCCTTTTACTGTCACAAGTAAAGACTCTGCATCCAAACCATCAGCTGGAACAAAATCAACAAACTCTTCATGAATGTCATCATTGTGTATGTAGCGCAGAACAATAGATATCTGCTCTTTTTTGCTCACATCTTTTGTTTCATCCACCATTAAAGTAAAGTGCTCTCCTAGTTTAACTTCGTTACTAACCTGTTCTCTCAAAATACAGGCCATTATATCAATTAACTCGTTCTGAATGTCATAATGGACATATATTGCATTACCTGGCCCACTAGATCATTTTTTGGATACAGTACTATCAAACTTCCCCAGCAGATGTAACATTTCAAGGAAATTACCTCTGTTGGTGGACTATTCATTCTCTCGGTGGCCTCTCTGACCAATGGTTTGACAAGCTGTAAAGCGCAGTGACTCAACAACTGCTCGCATGTAGATCCTGTTTTCTTTAACAATTTTCTTATGTCCATTGTCATGGAGGTGCGTCAAAATCCTCGATCCATTTTTCTCTCTCTCCTTAAATTCACACCACCTTTCCATTGCCACTTTGTGATAAGCGCTGGTGTTATGTTGCGCCAGTTTCTCTCCTCCTTTTCTCCAGTTTTTAAACCCTTCCTGGGTGAAGCACTTTTCTGAGTGACCACCAGATCCATGCACACTGTGAAAAAAATGACAACAGGCAAAACAAAAAGCTGCATCATTTGACACAGAATATTCAAACCACTGGTACTGTTTGAACCACGAGTAACTAAAACCCCTGGATGCTAGCTGCCCCTGCGATCCAAAAGAACGATGCGGGTATGATTTTAGTTGAGGCTGTCTTGGTTTCTCGGCTGGGCCATGGCTTAAATCCCCCGTTAAATCCACTCCTCTGTCAGGATTTCCACCATCCGTGCCCGCTTTAGCGCTAGATGAGGCGCCATTTCTTTCCATCTGCTCACCTGTCTCCTCCGCCTCGGGGGCTGCGAGTTGCTCCGGTCGCACCTCCTCATCATCCTCTAATTCCTCGGTGTCCTCTGTTTCTAGAATCAAGCAGGGCTCGTCCTCCACTGCAACGGGTATATTTTCATTCCTATTGCTATAATTTCCATCTGCTCTCAATTTTTTTTGAGGTATGACAAAGCGATCCATTTTTAGCTTCAAGCTAACTGTAGTGCGTAGAAGCTCTAGCGGGCTCGCGGCAGCTCCTTGAATGCAATGACGCAAGGTGCAGCGACGTTCATGGGGCGTCGCTGTGATTCTTATGTTTATATTTTTTTATATATGTTTATATTTTTTATATGTCGAATAAATTATTAATTATTATTCTTCTGCGCAGTTTGAAGAGAAACAATTTTAAATCTTTATTTATATATATTTTTTAATCAGGAAGGGGGTGGGGGGTCAAATGGGGGGTCAAGGCGTTTTTTGGGAGGGTCTTGAGACCCCCCAAGACCCCCCCCTGGCGCCGCCGGTGACTGTAACTAATCCTTACTGACTTATTGAAGCTATTACGTTTCCACGTCAATAGATGGCGCTATGGCGCTGCTGTGGATCCATTAGGGAGACCATAGCTCTTAGCTCTGCTCCTGCTCATTTGCTCATGCAAATGTTATAGAAATCGTTGTGTGATGTTGTGAGCTGATTTTGAGGTGTTTTGTGTAAAGAGTAAAAAGCGTAATTGTGAAGCTAGTTGTTCCGACCAGTGTTGGCAGGCTGAGTAGTTCTTATGTATTTCGGTTTTACAGTGTAGTTTTTCATTGTAGTTTGTAAGTGTAAGTTACTTATATTAGCATCCTGTAACATAAGAAAACACGTTCTATATTTTGTTCAGAGTATTAGCCAGCCAGCAGTGAGGAAATGGTGATGAGAAATACAGTTTTAAGCTAGTTTTACATTCCGTCATTCAGTAACATGGCAACGCCATTTTGTCAAGCTCTAATATTAAGTGCATGTGTATGAGAGAACATGATGTGTAAAAATGTTGTATGTATGTGGTGTGTATTTTGCTACGGTTAAATTTGTGTTAGCCGCATAGCATTGGTTATTCATATTATTTATCATCAGTTTGGTTACACCATTTATTTAATTTTTAAACGTTTTATTATCATTTTAACATGCACTTTTACCAGAGTTAATATACTGTATTAACTCTGATAAAAGTGCATGTTAAAATGATAATGAGACAATGTGAATGTATGGGAATTGTATGCAATTATTTCAGAAATAAACTAGCTTTGCCGTGAGCAACACGCTAACATGCTCTCTGTGATTCAAGTTTCCTTAAGCTACGCACTGCTTCCTAGCCTCCGTAGCCATTGCTGCCGGTCCAGATTCCCCCTAGGTCTGGTGCCGGTAACAAATGCAATACCTTTACAGTGTGGTATTAGTACTTCTACGGCAGTAAAGGATCTGAATACTTCCTCCATCCCTGCAGAAACTGGATTTTCTGGATTACATTTAATTTTTTGCAACCACCCCTGCATTTTGTTCTTTTTTAACCAGTGTTTGGAATAACGCCGTTTAAAAGAACGGCGTTAGGTAACAGCGTTATTTTTTCAGTAACGGGGTAATCTAACTAATTACTTTTCCCGTCGTTACAACGCCGTTAACGTTACTGGACGTTAAATGCGGTGCGTTACTATGCATTGATTGAATAAACTGTGTAATCCGAACGCATTCCTGGCTCACAGCTACTGAGGAGGTGGGTTAATAACGAGGTAAGCGTTTATGATTGGCTAAGGCAGAGTCGTGTTTCATGTTAGCCAATCAGAACCAGTGTTTTTACACACATGCCAGCACACGCGCCACACACACAACAGCTAAACAGATTAGGCAGAGATGGCGAGTCAGGAGCAATCCGATGAAAAGTTGGCATTTTCAAGGTGGAGATATGCACTACTTCAAATTAATTGTGGTCAAAGGCAAGAACGTGCATGTGTACATTATGTTCAGGAGCGAAGACTTTGTCGACATCCGTTATAAGCAACTCTAATTTAATGAAAACAAAGCTAGTGGCCAAAACCAGCAATACCTCCACCACAGATGATAGCTTGCCATCTGCTAGCAAAGAAGGACTCGGAGCAAAGTCCTCCAAGCAGCAAAAGCTAGATCTTTCTGCCTCACAAAAAAAACCTATGACACAGGCTGAAGTCAACCGTATGACAGGCAGGTGTTAAAGTATGTGTCATATAAGTTTATATGGTGTAACTGTTTACTTTTCTTACAAAGATAATACTTGAAGTGCAGGATAAATCTCTTGCTGTCTGGCGACGTGCAATAAATATCGAAAGTTATGTACGTTAAACACCTGTCCTACTCATTTCAACTGACTTGTGAAAACTGTCAAAATTCTTTGACATATAGCAACTTTTTTTTTTTTAAAGTAACGCAAATAGTTACTTTCTCTGGTAACGAGTTACTTTTATTATAGAGTAATTCCGGTACTAACTCAGTTACTTTTTTGAACAAGTAGTGAGTAACTATATCTAATTACTTTTTTAAAGTAATGTTCCCAACACTGTTTTTAACACACTGCCATTTTCTATTGAACTCCCGCTAAGGATTGGTTTGTTCACTTATTTGGCAAAAAACAACATTTCAGTATACTTGTGACATATCTTGCATCCTTAATCTTGTGTCACACGGTTATGTGAGGTCCTTTGTTACCAGCAAAACAAGGCATTTCCACTGTTAAAAAAAACTCAAGTTCCACAGGATTATTTTCTTCAATAATTTATTTAAAATCAAACTGATTACTTCTGCACAGCAATACAAAAATAACTAAAAGACTTAAAAACACAACCTTTCTCCGTCAACTCACATCTGGGATTATCTTTCTTTGTCCTGCTTTTTTCCTCCCCTGCACCTGTTTCGCATCCACCTTTAACAAGTACATCATTAGATCCTTGGGCCAATCATGAGCTGTGTGTGTGTGGGGGGGAGTGGGGGATAACAACTGTTAAAACATGCAACACATCTACTACCAAAACCAAACCAAAAATACACACTGCTAAAAATCACACTGGGCAATTAACCAAAACATGCAATTTTGGGAGCAAAATGAAAAGCTGCTTACAGTCACATCCCGTCACTCACTTTCTGAGACAGTGACAGTTTTCACACAACACAAACGCTTTGCTGTTTATTGGTAAATCCCAAAGACAACTCAGATAATACTGCATTATGGGGCGACCTCTCAGGGGAGTAGAATAAACTTCTGGATGCTTTAACAAGGCATTCTCCAGGTTCAAATCCGACCTGCGGCCCTTTGCTGCATGTAATCCCCTCTCTCTCTTCCCCCTTTCCTCGCTATCTGCACTATCTAGTAAAAAATTATTTAAAAAATACTGCATTACCACACCTTACACATTAGCAATGTCTAATTTACAATGCCGTGTGACTGTATGATGTCAACAGGGACTCTACACATTTTACTCAGTCTCTTTGAACCTCATCATGCGAAAAGGTTTAAAATACAGATCAGTCAAATGTTTTTAATTAAAGAGCAATTTTTTTGCTTCGGTTTACAAGATACAGTAATCTGCATGATTTTGACACATTCATCAAGACAACTGCATTGTCTGCACTCAACCTTTTGTCATTTCTGATCATAATCTCATAACATTTCCACATACCAGACAAAACAGTCTGGTATGTGGAAATGGTTTATGTTTGATTTCCAACTAAATGATCATCCTTGTGGAAGACATCCACAAAATATAGAGGGGAGAGAGAGTGAAGGATAGGCTGTGTTTGGATCTGTATGTGTTACAGTTGGTATTTATTTACTGTCTTTGTGTGGAGAGTCTAGCACATTGACTATGTTGCTCTCTCTGTTGCTGCTGCTCGTCTGTAGCGCCCAGGCTACTCATTTTTATGGAACAGTGATGACTTACTACCCAAAAAACACTAACGCAAATGGATCTGTCACGGTACGTACAGTTTCCTTCTAATTGAATTTTCACCTGTTGAAATTTGACAATAACTAAGTAAAATAACTTTCCATAACTGCAGTATTTTAAGTCCTGAGAACAGTAAGGCAAAACAGGGGATTCTCTGTGTATATATATTTAATTTTTTTTTTTTTCTGTACAATGTTTTTTTTTAAGTCTTCCCTTTTATGTGTCCTGGAGGTTGTCGATAATTCCATAACAAATGTTGACTGTGATACCGCAGGCGGTCCTTTGCTATTAGCTCAACTTCCACACTTGTGGCAGTACATTGTGGGCCTGCAGCAGGGGTGATTGTGGGAGCCAGATTTCTTTAGTGCTAAACACCGTGGACCAGGATAGCAGTAGAGAGTGGTGTCAGATAGAGGGAATCATGACTCGCCAGGTTCCCAGCAACGCTCCATATCAGCTGCTCTGAGTGCACCATGACAATGCATAATAAAATTACATAACTGTATATTTCACAGCAACCTCACAGAGTGCCAAATTTTATAAATATGCATAAATATGTTTATACTGTATATATAAAACCTCCAAACTTTAAATTATTCAGCTGAATTTTTGGAGTCCATGGAAAGAAAAAACCCTTAATAGCTACCAAGCAAGTAATGAATTGTTAAAAATTAATTCCCCTCATTTTACAATGCGATCGGAGTTCATGAGCAGTCATTGAAACTTTGTTAGAGGCTCCTCGGCTCTAATTGGTTGTTTTCCTTATGCTATTAGGAAAACATCGCAAATATTCAAAGAAGGTAAAGTCCGGACAACAGCATAAAGTGCCCATATTATGAAAAAAACACTTTTCCTGGGATTTGGGGTGTTCTTTTGTGTCTCTGGTGCTTCCACACGCATACAAACTTTGAAAAAAATCCTGCCTTCAGTCTCCGGGTGAGCTATTCAAAATCGGCACGGCTTGCGACGTCACAAGAGTGCAGCATAACCAACTTTCCATTTGTGGGTGGGGTAGTTTTGGAAATTATTTAACTTGCCAAACCCTTTCTTCTTCTGTTTGTTAAAGATTTGAGATCTGTTCAGTGGGCCCTACAACATAATCCAGAATACATCAGTAACAGGACAGTACACCCTGAGATGGAAGGCTTCTGAAAACGAAGATGGAGAAAGCCACCTCATCTGTTTTGTCGTACAGGCAGTTTCCAGTCAGTCACTTATCCCATGAACCTTAACCTAAAGCACAGCATATGGAAAACTATGATCTGACTTTCTTATGGCAAAGTTGTTTAAGTCATTGATGCATAACAAGATATTTTGTCAGTATAAATATAATGTAAGAAAGGAGTTGTGGGAAGAAATGGTGTTCTTAATGTCTTAAAAGAGAATGGGGAATGTTATCTGTTGCATCATTTGCAAGTTTTACATTACTTCCTTTGGTCTCTGATATAGCACGTTTAAGGAATAGTTTAACGTTTCCGGAAAACAGGCTCATTTACTTTCTTGTACAGAGTTAAAAGAGATGACTGATTCCACTCCAGAAGAGACTAGCCTGGCTGAAGACAACAAAATCCACCTACCAGCAGCTCATTAAAAACACGTTGTCTTGTATGTTTAATAAACCAAGTGTAAACAACGACAAGTCAAGTAGTGGTTTTCAAGGGGGTTATGTGCATATGATTGCTTAGCTAAGAGCAGTGACGACAAGACTTCAGGCTGTTGATTCATATTTAACTTACATATTGCTTTGTATAGTGATATTATTGGTCCTTTAATCTAATTCCTGGCAAAAAAGCAAGTAAGAGTATTTCCCGGAATGGTTAAATAATTCTTAGAAATGGAGGAGAGCTTGAGCAAGAAAGACATGAAATATCTAATATGATGTGTAACATAATTTTGTGAATAAGCTACTGTATTGATTTATCTCAATAGTTCGCTCAAATATCACTCTGAGCTCCAATGTGTCATTGTGATTGTTGGAAACGGTGAGTGGAACCCTTGCTTGTTTTTAAAATGTTTTAAATTACATTGCTAATTTCCTGGATTGAAGTTCACTTGTAATCTATATGCTATCTGTCTATTCACTTCTGTTTACAGACCCAACAACCATAAGCCCAACAACTATCCTATTAACCACTACAACCAGCACTACGCCACCTAATACAACCCCACAAACTACAACCACAGCTCCCTCAACAACAACCCCATTAACTACTACAAACAACACTACGCCAACCACAACAACCACCACCAGCTACTACACCTGAAGACACAACAGCTCCCCCAACTGTAACCAATGTCTCAAACCAAAGTGAGTATGACGAATGTTGATGTTTTAGACTGTATAATCATCCTCTTAATGGACATAACTCTATACATAGCTAAGTAACGGAGCTAAGTATGAACAATGGAATTTGAGCTGCCTGAAAATGGAAGACCTCGTCTTAGTAGACTTTATTACTCAGTTTTACCCTTGTTGCCTGAATTGTAATGTTGATTCACTGTGCTTCTAGTTGTTATTTTGAGAATGAAGCTTTCCTCTCCGTCTCCACTGTCTGAAGATTACCGTATTACAACAGGTCAGACTCTTCTTATTCTATTAGAAATCAAAGCATTTCAAAGATAATTAGATAATTGCACCTGCTGGGGCTAGTTCCAGGTTTAATTATATGTTGGTGGTGCTATGGAATTTATACTAAATACATTAATAACAAGGCTGGATGCGAATGTATATTTGAAAATCAGCTTCACTTCTGATGATTCAGAAGTAAATACAATATAGCAATGCTCCCACTTTACACAAAACATATCTGATGGTTGTCATGATCATATCACAGTGCCATTGTTTCTTATTCTTCTCCAGATTAAAGATGAACTGGTGAGACAAGGGCTGCCATATAAATACGATTGTACACCTTGTGAGTAGTGTGCAACAGTAATTTACAACCACAGCGACCCCTGTTGATTCAACCTGAACATTTATTGACCCCTGGAGAGAAAAGTTTTCAGTTGCCTGTCAAATTTAAAACATTAAAAAATGTTTACAGTAAAGTAATGATCAGCTTTTATGTGTAAATATCATGGACGTATACTAAGGATGTAAATACTTGACTGTATAATGTATAAGGTTCCTGTTGTAGTGTGTATTAAAATATTTTGCTGCCTTTGATTATATGTCCAATATGTGTAATTTGTCCATTTATAATAAAGCCAATTGCAAAAAAATTTTACTTGCAAATGAAAATTGCAAAACATTAATTTTTAGTGTAATGTTTGTTTATTGTGTTTTCAGGAGGTCACTTAGGTTTGTCAGATATCAATGTAGTATCACTTTAAACTTATATTTACATGATAAAATGTAAATATAAGTGTTAAATGTTTTAATACTTAAAAAAATGTAAGTATTCCTACAGTGTGCTTTTATTACTTTAAATGATCTGTTCTATGCTATACTAATGCTTCCTCCATCGCTGTGTATCGTCTTGATTCTTCTCATCGTTCTGTGAACCTAATATGAGTTCTATCTTGTGGTCCTTGAGTAATATGGCAAAATCACCAAACAGTGGCACTGAGAGCAGAAAAAGACCTCTGATTCTAAAATCCAAGCAATGGCCCGGCTTTATGGATATATGGAAGTCTTGTGGTTTGTTGGGCAGCGGTTTCGGCTAACTGCTGGCTCCTCTACTCCGCTTCCTCAGCCCTCCGTTGGTATTGTATGGCGGTGTTGAGCATTAAGGTGACTGGGCGGTGGGGGACTCCAAACCCGAGGGTCCCTAAGAACAGACGATGAACACGGAGTGTCAGTTGTCCGGATCCTGGTCCTTTGTTGACTTCGGCATTATCATACTCTCTGTATCATCCTCGCCCAAAGTGTCCAGAGAAATCACTGCATTGATAGAAAGTAGATGTAAAATATAGAACAAGCCAAAACAAATGAGACACTTTTACATTCTAAATTAGATTTTTCCAGGTTGGATATAGACAGCCGAACTGATTTAATAATAACAGATCATTACTCAGACTTTTGACAGTGTCCAGGAAAAAAGCAGCAGCTAAACATCTTTACGGCAATGTTTACGTTGTTTGGACGACACTCGCTACGCTCTAACTGTGGTGGGCCGTGTATTTTACACCTGGGCCTTCAGTACCATCGTACTGCAATTAAACCACCTTCGAATAACCTCACGCTGACACTAGGGCATTATTGTGTGGAATAAATTGATTTAACACAAGGCTCAACACCAAGAGTTCCGATTATAGCAGAGACATGAATACACGGTCACTGAAACCATCACTTTTAAGCAGTATGACAGGATGCTGCATTGCATATATAATAATAATAATAATAATAGTCAATAATCAATGTAATTACCAAAGAAACAAAAACAAACTCACAACAACCAGTCACCTTTACTAATATGACGTACACTAAGCAAAAGAAAAATGCTGTTAAACACAAATCACACAATCATGAAACAGGCTTCCAAACAAATTCCAGCCAAGCTGCTGAGCCTAAACACACATCAAACCACCCAAAGTGGCAGCTACTGAATCTGCTCATCATTCACATTCACCACATCACATTCATCAGCAACATACTTGGGTCTAGAATCTCAATTCCGTGACCATTCTCTGGCTAATGTGTGTGATGTTTTGATGAATGATTTGACGTCTATGGACATTTTATAAAAAAAATAAGCTTCCTAGGTCCCTCCTAAAAATTCAGGGATTTTTTGTAGAGGGACAAATCCAAGATGGCCACCGGCCGCCATCTTGAAATATTAACTTTTGAACCAGAGCACCTAGAATCATATATGAAAACACTTTTTCCTCTATCCACAAGGATTCCAATTCTGACATTAGTTTGACATTACAACATAATTTTGACTCAGAAATCCAAGATGGCTGCCATCCAGTAGAGTGTATCTTTTTGTCTGTCTGTGTGTGTGTGTGTGTGTGTGTGTGTCTCAGGGTTTTCTGATTCTGATTTCAGTGGAGGCATGATGATCTAGCACAGAAGGTTTATCACTCGGAGTAAAGTCACTTGCAGGGGCTTCTGTCCCTCTTCCACAATAGCAACAATGCGCCTCTAAAGGAAGGTCAATATCAATGGTGGGGAGGCAATGTTAAAAACAAATACATACTGAAGGGTTTTATGAAGGCGTCATCAAGTTCTGTGCATTGACACACCTCTGTTCCGTCTACTTTCACCACATTGAATGCTGTTCTAGTGATGGCCTTTTTCCATCATTGTCATTGTCCATCAGTTGTATGGTTGGATAGGGTGTAGTAGGTTCCCCTTACATAAAAGAAAAACACGCAAAAGGGTAAATTTGTGTCACCATTGTCATTTTTATTGCAGGCAAATCAGATTTGTCAATGTTATGTTAGAGCCTCTCATGTACAAACACTTGCACCCAAGCTGAACAGATTATTTTGTCTTTCAATAATTTCTTTGGTGAGTACATACCCACTATGTAAGATTACAAAATTTAGATTTTTGCAAATAAGAAAAGGTTTCTTCTATAGAAAAAAATATATTCGTCTATTCTCAGAGGTGTCAAAAGTATTCACATTCATTACTTAAGTAGAAGTATTGATACTAGGGTTTGAAAAGACTTCTGTAGAAGTTGAAGTATCAACTCAAGCTTTTTACTCAAGTAAAAGTGTAAAAGTACTGGTTTCAAAACTACTTAAAGTATAAAAGTAAAAGTGGGGGGAAAAAATGCCATTAAGGACAAAAGCTTAGCCCACCCCACAGGGTCCTATAGTGCACTACCCCACCTCCACAAAAAAAAGGAAGCATCTTGTTCAGTTGTATTTGTTGTTCTGTATGTTCAAAAATATAAAACAATAAAAAGTTGATCTAAAAAAAAAAAAAAGGAGCACAAGGGGACATTAAAGAATGGCTTGTGTATTGCTAAGGCCACAGGGTCAAAATTAAATGATTTATTAAAAATGTAATAACTAACTTATAACAATAACTTTTTTCAGGCTGAGTCTGTGTTTTTCAGACAACGGCAGCTACAGTCTGGTGTTACAATCCTCTACAGTGAAATACAGACACACTTTTACACTGTTTAGCTGTCAGCATTCTAGCTGCTAGCTAATGGTAGGAAAACATTACCTGCTGCCAAGTGTAGTGTTAACTAGCGTCCCGTGTGGCGATGTTTCAGTTCCTCTAACGTCTGTTTTCGGAGCATCAAAGAGAAGCGTAGGCATTTAAGCAGCACCTAATAAGGCACCGAAATCCGCGTTGCTATTTGGTCCGGTAGATAACGGTCGTTAAGGCACCGGTGCCGTATTAGCACCGGGTCTGCAGGTGCGATGGATCGCGTACAAACCAATAGGGTGTTGGAATGGAATATCACTGATTCTTGAGAGTCGGGACAAAACATGTCCTACATAGAAAAGTCTAATTTATAGCAAAAATTAAGAAATCCATCATGATTGACATACTTACAAAGTTAAATCTAAAGGAATTGTATATACCTATGTGATTTTTAGAAGAAACTTTTTTATCTTTTTGGGGAAAATTAGTTAATTTGTAAATGTATGGTCTGTGGTTAGAAGGTCCATGTTATTGCACTTGTCCTCAGCAAGAGGTCACAATATTAACCATCCCAAAAAACTTTAAAAAGGCTTTACAATTGTGCAAATATATATATCAAATAAAAAATAAGGAGTATAAATATAAAAAACGATGCATGAAGTGAACGTCAAACAATATTTTCCATAAAAAATCTGCCTATTAAAGTTGTGTCCTCAGTTTCTGTCAACTCCGTCAGATTTTTTCATAAAGCTCATTAAATCAGGAAATAGTATGGTCAGCTATATCCCTGAGGACCCCTTTTCATCTCCCTGCCTGTGGTGAATGCAACACTACGACACATGCTCTGGTACGTTTTACATTTTTTGATATTTTAGACAAACAATGTCAATATTCCTATGGTCACAGCTGCACCATGTCAATACCATCTTTCTGTTAAGATACTTTTTTCAAACCATAGTGGATTGAATTTAAGCATTTTAGTGAGGTTATTGGGACAGCTAGCAACTGAGGAAAAACTAGCTACCTGCACTGTACAATATATGTTTTGGCGGGAAAATACATGCCCTTACGTCAACTCCGTCAGACGTCAACTCCGTCAGGTTCTACGTCTGACAGAGTTGACCTGTAAGATGACGGAGTTGACAAATCCACCAATACCCTCTTAATGTGCAAATATAATATTATTTGTGAATATAGTGAAAGGTTAAAATGTTATTTCAGGGTTTTATTTACACATAAATGCACATACATAGCATGCATTACATTATTTAACCATATGCATCTGACTTGTAGAGAATGGGCAGGCAGTGGCCTGCTTATTATTGTGTAACTTTCCCAGCACTTTAATATATATATATATATATATATATATATATATATATATATATCTGTATGTATATGTCGAGATAGAGAGATGAGAAGCCAATGTTTAGATTTTCACATCTGGTTATGAAAACTACATACCGCAGCTTGAGGATTTTACATCCATCCATCCATTCATTCATCAGTCAATCAATCATCTCAAGTAAATAAAAATCTGATTCTATAGTCTTATTCAAGTACATTTTTCATTATTTCAATTTGTATTGTAGGAAAGCATGGCTGGACAGAAATTGTCAGTTGAGGAGCAAAGGAGAAGAAATAGAGAGTACCAACGAAAGAGAAGAGAAAAATGAATCAGTGACCAAGAGAGCAAGCATGCTATGCAAGAGAAGGAAAGACAAAGGTGGAAGAAGAGAGTTAAAGACAAAAAAGTAATACAAATAGACAAGATGGGGGACAGGGCAAAGAGGAATTGGAGAAAGTATTGGAGAGAGGCACAGAAAAGGTCCAGACAGAAAAGATCCAATGAAAATGCAGTGCTGAAAAGTATCTTGCGGACACCCCTCCAGATAGTCCGCAAGATCAGAATATTTAAGAATACAATGCCAGACACAGCAGACAGTCTCTCAGACAGGAAAGGGAGAGAAGTAAAACGAGAAAAAGGCATTCAAGAGAAATAAAAACTTTGAAAGAGAAACTTAAGATAGTAACAAAGCAACGAAACAAACTGAGAAAGAAAATATATCGAAGAAGAAACGCTACAAATAAAACACCACTTGACTCCCCAGGCACAGAAACAAAGAAGATGCTATCAGGATTAGGAATCCAAAAATCAAGAAAGCCCTTCTATTCCACAACATCCTCAGAAGAGAGCTGAAGAAAAACAAACAAACTCCTGGGCCACGGCGTCAGGAACCAGCACTAAGTGTGTGAGCAGGCAAGATTCTCAAAAAGTATCGTCTCCTTCACCAAATCCACCAGTTTGGGATAACCTACAAGTTAATTAGAGGAAAGAAACCCACAAAGAAAAAGCCAACATTCCTAAAGGGTATAAAAGAGACTGTTAAGGATTTCTTCCTGAACTCTGCACGTGTGACCACTGATAAGACTGACACCATCACTAGGAATAATATAAAGCAACAGAGAATGATCCTGGCAGACTCCATGATCAACCTCCACACTGATTTTCTCATTAGGAACCCCACTGTGAAGTTGAGCTATTCTTCTTTCTGTACTCTGAAGCCAATCTATATTACAGCACCAAAAGCATCTGATCGGAAGACATGTCTGTGTCAAAAGCATGAAAATGCATACTTAATGCTTGAGGTCCTTAGAACGTCTGATGTTGTGAAGTCAAACAAACTGGATGACAGTTTTCAATTAGTTTGTTGCTCTCCAGCAAGTGAGGCCTGCCTTCTTCGCACCTGCTCACGATGTCTAAACAAAGGTACAGTTACAACCCAAGAGCAAGACAAAATCCATGTTCAGTGGAAGCAGTGGGACAGAGTTCAAGAAGACACAGTCAATGGAATCCACAACAACACTAAACTTGTCCAACACAGTGGCAGTGTTTCAGAGCTCATCAAACTCTAGCAATTTGGACACACATGGATCCAGTCCTAAAAGATATAAAAACGAGATATCCACAGGTTACCACCGTGCACTTTTGGTCTGATGGTCCAAGTAAACAGTTTAAGAAAAAGAAGATTTTTTTCCTTCTGTCTTGTATCCCCCCTACACTTGGGTTTGAAAGAGCAACATGGAACTTCTTCCCCACTTCCCATGGTAAGGGCACACCAGATGGCATTGGTGGAACAGTGAAAAGAACAGCTGACAACCTGGTCCTGAGAGGAAATGATGTGACAGATGGACACACATTCTTTGAAAAGGTCTCAAACAGTCTGAAGAGCATTCAGCTGTACCACATTGCAGAAGAAGACATGCAAAGATATGATACACTTCTCATGCATCCTCTCAAACAGGTTCCCTCAACAAGACGAATACACCAGGTCATCCCAAATGAGAACAGGATCCAGCACAGACAACTATCCTGCCTTTGCAGCAAGATGTTGGTTTGCCAGTGCTTCTGCCCAGCTACCTTCTATTTCCATGGCTACCCAGAGGAACAGCAGAGTGATACAAGGAGTGCAGGGAAGAAAAGACCTTTGGCCATGTTGTTAGAGGACATGGAAAAAGAGATGGGAGGGGAGATGGAAGAGGATATGGAAATGGGAGATGTGATGGAGGAGGAGTTGGATGAGGAGCCTCTGAAAGGTCCTGAGGGTACTGTGACAGTAACGACTGTTAGCAGCCTTAATAATGGAGACTGGCTAGCAGTAGTATATGATGACCACTGGTGGCTAGCCAAAACCATTGCTGTGGATACTGAGCATCAAAATGTGAAAGTGGAGTTTCTGCATCCCCATGGTCCAACAGCAAAGTATCAGCCTTAGCTTCTCACAAAGGATGTCTGTTTCTGCCCAGTTGAAGACATCATAGTGAAACTAATGGGAAATGCATCACCAGTCCAATTAAGAACACGAGAGATCTACAGCATAGCCCCTGATGTGATGGACTTCATAGAGCGTGAGAACGTCCGACGCCTGCGCATGTTAGACAAAAATGAAATCTTAAGTAATTGAACCTGATTCTAAGCTACAGATTATGTGTTGCAGTATTGTTGTCAAGGAATGTCAATTTAAGATCACACCCAGTATAAAGTAGGCAGTGCAGGGCAATCACACATCCAACACACCCAAACACACACATACACACACACACACACAAACACGCCACTTTAAAGTAAATGACTATGAAAGGAAGAGGAGAAGAGGTGGATGAGAAAAAGGAGAGCAGGAAGTGGTGTCTGGGAGGTAGATGAAAACAGAGGGGGAGGAGGGCCCCTGGTTTCCCTTATTGTTTTTTTGATGTTGGAAACAGTGTAATTTATAATAGTTGGAAACGGTGTATGTGCAATATGTTTGCTTTACAGTAAGTTCAATACTCTAATGACAAGGAGTAGTTTTAGTAGTAGTGTTTAAATGCACACATATCTTTTGTCAACACCGTCAGTTTTTCGTCAACACCGTCAGATCTTCGTCAACAGCGTCGGATGTATGTTTTTGTTAATTTTTTGGGAAAAAAAATATTCTTCCTTCAGTTTATGTTGTTTTTGTAATAAAGGACCATCTGATCTACATCCTTTTATGTCTTATTTATTTAAGGAATTTGTTTTTACAATATTGAAATTAAAATCAAAGTTTGAAAATGCAAATATTTAGAAATCTGGGTTTTTAGAATAGTTTGAAATCACAACTTAAGTTTATATATTGTATTTTTTTTACATATCAGAGTAACTAAACACTATTACAACATACTTCAGAACTTTAGATTCTTGTTGGATTGGAAGAATTGAAATTGTATACTTTTTAGTGTGTCTGACGGAGTTGACACAAATCCAGTTCTAAAGGGAAACATGTTTATTTGTTAAAAATTAGTTTTTATTTAGAACCCGTTCCTTTACATGGTTAAATAGCTAAGACCTTCCTCTGCAGAAACATATAACTCTAATTGATATAGTGTGTATCTTTAAAAAAAAGTTTTTTAAAACGTCTTTTGTCCCGACTCTCAAGAATCAGTGATATGTTTATACTTCTCATCCAACCACAATCAAATTCACTCTCTCCGGATGGCGTGATTTATCTGGATAGGTTTTTTTTTGTGTGTGTTTTTTTGAACGATGACAAGCCAAACTGAAATTGGAGTAACGAGGCTATTTTTAAAATGGAAGAGTAGAAAGTACAGATAATTGCGTGAAAATGTAAGGAGTAGAAGTAAAAAGTCTGCTGTAAAATAATTACTCCAGTAAAGTATAGATACCCAAAATGTCTACCTAATTAAGGTAACGAAGTATTTGTATTTCGTTACATATTTGGAAAAATGACTGCATAAATAAAATTTGTATTGAAAATTCCCTGCAAACAGATACACTGTAACAAATTTCTGTAATTTCTACAGCAAAATTTTACAGGAACTTCTTGTTCTGTCATTTTACAAAGTTTAGCTGTATATTGCAATGCATTGTGGGTCAAAAAAACTATAACAGTAGTTGACAGCTTTTTTCCACAATAAATTACAGGCATATTTGCGCTTGACTGTAAATGATGCAGTAGTACAGTTATTTACTGTTGAATGCCTTGCACAAGGCGGTTAGCTTGACACAAGATCCTTTGATGGAGGATTACAGAGGAGCAGCCACACTGCCACTCCACTCATCCACAATATGTAAGTATACTATTATAAATAGCCTACATAATTAAATTGTGGTTTAACTTGTTAATGTTGGTTGAAATAACCTAAGCTGACCGTGTATCAGTCTAGTGCAGGCCCCAAAATAAAGCCAACTTATAGCTAACGTTAGCTGGAGAATTTTCAGAATACATTTTGAACAAGCAATCCCAGGCGAAGCAGTTAATGGTAAAACCAAAGTAAACGTATGGGTATAATGTAAGCGTTAACCCTTTTCATATTTATTTAATTTTCAACTGAGCGTAGTAGTGGACTTCAATGTATGTGTTGTAACGTTAACGTTATAACGTCACTCAGGCATGCAGCAGAGGTACAAGGCAGACGGTCAGACGCCACCGCCCCGGAGTCAGGTCTTTGGTAAGTAACAGTCTAAGGTTACAATGTTTTATTTAGCTATGTGTGACTGACTGTAATACATTTTTTTGCCTAACCCTAGCTAACACTAGCAAACTAAAGTCAACTTTAGTGAGGAAAAAGCCAGCTAACTTAACCATATGCATTAGCCGAAACGCTTGCAGATCAGGGGGCTGCAGATGGCCCATTAACGTTAATCCGAAGTCCCAATAGCTCAAAAAATGTCTTATTGAACCGAAAGCCCATAACGTAGCTAAGTCTGGTCGTGTTTTGTCCAGAAGTCACTGCTCCAAAATATACACTCTTCAGTGACTGTTGGTTCCTTAATTCCAGACATCATTAATATATTGTTCGATTTAACAGATAATGTCTAAATTATAATAACGTTTGACTTTGCACGATCCCTGAAAAAAACCTTTTAATTTCGGCTGATATTTAACTTTAACAGCTCTTCTGTAAACTAAGTTAGAGCCCGACATTAAGCTGGCTCCGTTTAAAACATTCTTGACGTCTCTGTTTTACTGTCATTAATGTTAATGATAGCTGGGTGAAAAAAGGCTTGGCTATTTGCAAAGGGGTCCCTTGACCTCTTAATTCAAGATATCTGAATGAAAATGGGCTGTGTAGGCACCCATGAGTCTTCCCTTTACAGATATGGCCACTTTTTGATAATCCCATGCAGTTTATGCAGCGCACATGTGTTATTTTTGCCTTTTCTATAAGGGTGTATTTAGATATTTCAGCAGACTGGGGTCCCTAAACAGCCTTGGAGTTGCATAAATTTAGTCGACTAGAGACTTTTGTGGACTCAATAAATGTGTGATGATGTATCAACAAAAAAATGCAATTCTTGCAGAAATCTTATCAAACGTTTTTGGTAACAATGACAGAATTAATTTTGTATCTCATATCTTGGTGTCTTAATGTGGTATTTTGATGGTAATTTGAAAATTTTTAACCAATTCTTGAGTGGCCAATAATGGTTAAATTTAACATCAAATCTGTGTAACAAATTATATCAACCCAAATAGCTGTAACAACTTATTTTAAAGGAGGAAAATGGCCATCATATACTTCCATCATAATGTTATACACTCTCAACTTTCAAGATTCAAATATGCGCCTAACACTGTTTATTACAGATTTATGACTAGAAAACTTGACACACCATGCTTAGCTGCATCTCAAATTTTTCACCCTCCCAATTTTTGGATAATGTAGACCATGCTTTCCTCAGGTCTATGTTGGCTCTCTGAGGGTTACATAAACAAAATTTTTTTTTTTTTGTATAACGGGCCTTCAGACTGGCATGGCAGCCAAAACAGAATATAATGAATATTGGCTGAGATAGTTAGAGGTTTTGCTGATATTGGGTTAGATCTTAGTTCATGTTATACTAGGCAGACATCATTAGCGTAAATGTGCCCAACCTTATTAGTAACCAAATGTGAGACTAATCCAACATAACGTGTGTTTTTCACCTTTTGTGTTGTTTAAGCTAGCTACAGGTCGAGGAGAAACATCCTGAAGATGATTTTCACACTTACTTAAACTTATGTCGGCATAAGGAGTCCCTTTGAAGTGTGCCATGTAAGTGTGAAATTATTATATTATGAAATTTAAAAAATATATATTGGTATGATTTAGAAAAGTTACTGTAAATTTTGAATCCATTTTTCTTTGTCTTTTAGGTGTTGGCAACAGCAGTTGACGTTGAACAAACACTACAGCTTCCTGACTCTTCAAGACTAATTGTCTTAGGTAATCTATTTTTTGTAATCAGTTGTAAAGCATTGCAAAGACAGAGTCTATGAAGGACACACATTAGTTAAATGTAGATATATTTATGTGGAAGGCAACAGAAAAAAAATTTGCATGTAAACCATTTGTTTATTTATATTTAGGTGAATTGCTCACAGCAAGCTTTTGGATGCTGAGCGTCGAGGGTCAGGTGGTTTTGCCTCCACATCCCAACTTCTTGGCTGGAGTGGCAGCTTTGTTTTCTAGCTACTACAACTTCAATCTGGTGTCCCAGGAGCAAGCATCTTGCACACTGGTATTCATTCAAAGTTAACTATGAGCTTGAAGTAGAATGCGGTTCATCATTATTTTGTAAAGTTTGCTATTATGAGTAACAGAGATTTTATTTTGCTTTAAGTGTACTTACAGTAAATACCTTTAACGTGATTTTTGAGTTTAGAAAAAGGGTAAGTTAGCAGTTATTTACCCAAATGCTTTATACCATTGCAGAACCAATTCCTTTTATAATAATGACTAAAGGCCATTTTACAGTTGTGCGGAGGCTCCACGCAGAGCTCTCGCCGTAGCCTATGTAAGTGGCCTGATGTTTATACTTGTGCGCTGGTGTGTGCGTCGAGCCACATGTGTGTGTGTGTGGGGGGGGAGTGTGTAGTAGAGGGAGAAGTGAGAGAGTGCCGGCAATTAGCTTTCGGAGCGAGTAGCGACTCTAGAGTCATAGTGAGAGAAACAAAGTGTCTCCCCTGTGTTTTCTGACCATGGTGGGAAATCTGGAGCAGTAGAAGTTAACTCTCTCCTTGATTTCATGTTGTTTATGGAGAAGGAGAACCAGGAAATGAGACGGGGGAAGTCCAACACTACCAAGCCACGGCAGAGCGACGATGTGTAGTTACATTTTTCGAGAGGTGCACGTCAGGCTACGGCATATGGTCCGGCGTAGACGCAGAGGGGTCTGCGTCTACGCCGGCCCCTGCGCCGTCAATTCGACGCACAACTATAAAAAGGCCTTAATGCTAAACTGTGTTCCGTTGTTTTTCAAACATTGATAATAAAGATCTATTTGATTATACATTTTGAAAAGTAGTTCTGCATTGGGGTAAACTGAGCATTTAGGTGAATAAACTGCAAACTTGCTTTGTTCTTTTTTTATTGCATCTGGCAACTCGAGTTGCCAGGTAATATCTGTAATTTGAATAGAATACAAGATAATGTTGTAAACTAATTTACAATAAAGTGTTGTTTTCCTGTAAAAATAGCAATACATCGCTGTAATTTATGTACAACAATAACCTGTAAACAAAATCCTGTATTATACTGTAATTATTTTCACAGTTATTAACAGCAATTTTACAAGACTTTACTGGCAACTTTTTTGCCAGGTATTTACTGTAAAATCTACAGTCAAATTCGTTACAGTGTAACTGGGTTTTACGGGTACACTTACATTTGTCATACTTCACTAATTAAAAGAACAAGCAAACAAATTGTAGGACAACCCCAATGCCTACCTCAAGTGTTCAAGTTTCAGAACATTTGCCAAAACACTGGCAAAGCCATCCCTGAAGCGATGACAGAAGCTCTTTGTTGAATGATTGATGCGGTCAACCTCGTCAAAAAAAACTGTAAAACACACATTGATATTAACATTCTGTATACAACTGAAAACATTTTCACTTGCAGCAGTTGCCATGCATTCATTTTTCTAAATTATTGCATATAGACTGATAACACTCTTTACACACTTTAACAGTCAGGTGTTTGCACTCACTCCAGCAGACATCCTCAAGTGTGGATATTTGTTGAGTTCATCCTCTACAGGCATTCCTTCTGTGATTTCACAACATCTCCAAGGGAACGTTCAAGGAATTCGACACAACTACACAAGCATTTTTTTTAACCTTTATAACCGAACGTTAACGTTACTCTGTCAACAGCCTATCGTCTAAATGACCGAGCTAACAGAGCGAACATGAGAGCACCCGACTGCAGACGTCAATAATGCAGCGTAATGGAATAATCTCCCGATCAAACTCCGCTTCCTGAAAGTTATAAACTGCCTCCGGAACCCAGTAAGGTACAAAAAATCTATTCAACAAAAATAGTGATGCAGTTAAGTGTTTTTTCGCTCAGCTGAGCCCTCTCTGTTGCTGTGTGGAGCAGCCTGTGTCTAGTGATGATCAAATGAAGCTTTGCGAACCACTGTCTTTATTTTATGAGCTCACTAGATGGTGCTCTCTGTTCAACAAATGGTTGAAAAACCACTGAATTGCCATTCCTTCAACCTTTTTCTTTGAACCGAGAGCGCCATCTGGTGAGCTCAGAAAATAAAGACAGTGGTTCGCGAAGCTTCATTTGACCATCACTACCTGTGTCAGTCACCTCTTTTACTCTTTTCCCTTCCCCCGACTCCTGAACGTCACTCACTCACTCACTCATCCAGGCATGCACTCTCATGAGGAAACGCAGCTTTTTAATATAAAGTTTTTCTTGTTCCTGAATACAAATATTTTTTTAAGTATTTGTTCGAAATAAGTATTCGTAAAAAACACGTTATTTGTGCCTTTCCGAATACCGTATTCGGGTTCGGCTCAACCCCTAACACACACACCATACCTCTCAAGTCTCATGCATTGGGCGTGAGACACACGCATTCCAACCCGTTCACATGCTCACACGCCACACCTTGTATTTCTCACGCAGAGAAATTACCAGGATAACGCCCACCAAGTTGCCCCGCTATTTTTTAAACAGTGGAACAGGTAGAGGAATCAAGTGAGTTCCTCATAGAGTTCAGAAGGCCCTGCCACACACCAGCTGAGTGAGTGCGGATTTCAAGCTGCGGCTTTCGTCGCTGTTTGTGACTTTGCCTAAGATTGAGTGAGAAGTGTACTCGCCCTGTTGTTTATTTGGTTGCCATGACTTCGCAAGTGATGACATCCTGTCACTGTTCCGGTTGAGGGGAGAGCAAGCCCCCAGGAGGAGCACTATGGATAATGGAGCGAGCACACCATCGGGAGTGCGCCCGCCCGCGTTGCCTGCACTGCGCATGCTCATATGACTGTTCTGAGTCCTGTAGCTGTAATAATCATAATCTAATGGATGTAGCTCCAGCAGCTAATGGCTGTAATTCACCATGTGTTCTATTAATACATCCATGGTATTATCTTATGATACACCTGAGGGATGTATGGATGTATGTATGGATGCTGTAAAGCCTGTTACGTGGATGTAACGTCATTAGCGTTTCCCAAAACTGCCAGGGCTATCAGCTAGTAGCTAACATCAGCGGTAGCTAGCATGGGAGAACGGTAACACTGTACATAGATAACGTTACAGACATAGTGATTACATGGCCTTGGTTTTCTCAAAACATCCATCGTTTATTTTGATAAGCATTACTAATTAATACATGGCAAAGTGAAGTATTATAATGAACATTGTCGTTAACTGTTGATGTCAATGACCGGCTATATACAATATATATATATATATATATATATATATATATATATTTTTTTTTTTTTTTTTTTTTTTTTAATTTGTTAATCACTCCGTTCACTCACATTCTGTGTTCTTCCTCTCCCTCTTGCCTTTATTTCTCCCTGCCTTTTCCTCTCTTGCCTCCACTCATCTTCCCCAGCCTCACCCATATGTTTTGCATTTTTTATTTTGTCTTTCTTCCCCACGTTGGATGTAGATTTTGTTTGTCCTATATTATGTTTTTTTTTAAGATTATTTTTGGGCTTTATTTGAAAGTGGATAGATATGAAAGGGGGAAAGAGATGGGGATAACACGCAGCAAAGGGTAACAGGTCGGACCTGAACCCTATGCCGCTGCAGGACTCAGCCAACATGGGGCGAACGCTCCCACTGGGTGAGCTAGAGGCCGCCCTGTCCTACATTATGTTTTTAATGCATTTATTTTTTAAAATAATCCTGCAGGTGGAATGCATTTTTTTTGGTGAATCTCTTAATAATAATTGTATTGTGTTTTAACTCATTGTATCGTATATTGCACACAAGAATCCCAGATAAAATATTTTCATAGCTGTCATGCAGCTGGAAGATAGGTGATGGATGAATAGATGATAACTGCACTCCCAAGGTTGGAGTTGTCTGTGAAAAAAAAAAGAGAAGTTATTGCAATTTAATAAAACAATGAGTGAAAGTTTCAGTATTAATCTTAAATTAAGATAAGTTTTAAAATAAGGAACATGTTGTTTGTAACTTAAATACAGTGTCACTATCACTCGACCTGATTTAGTGGTTTATTGCAAAAGCTAAAAAAGCAGAATGCAGGTCAAGCTATATAATGGAGCTAGTTAGGTAGATAATGTCAACGTAATATCTTATATGTCCCTAAGAGCCGATGTGGGTTTAGGGTTTAACACTTATCTTACGATACATCCGAGGGCTGTATGCTGTCAAGCCTGTAGAATGGATGAGAGATAAAGCCATGGATGTATTAAAGGAGAATTCCGGTCGATTTCAACCCGTAGCTCTGTTGTTTGTAAATCAGGAGTACTGTCAGTAGCGAGAAAAACGAAAACAAACGGTGCTGCCTACACCGAGTTATCCTCCTGCTAGATTTTGCACCCAACAGTCTTAAACAAGGCTTAAACAGGGCAAGTTTTAAACGTGTTTTTAGCCTCTAAACATGTTCGAAATGCCCTTACAAGTGCTTAGCCATGTGCAGTTTTTCCTTACGCCCTGAAGCTGCGCCACTCTGCCGTTGCAAATGTAGTGGTTAACAGTGCCTCTCCATGCATGTACAGAGTAGCTTTAACAATTCTCTACCATAAACAAACTTCTTAACCCCCTGACCACAGGGGACAGCAGAGAGAAATGAGAGAGTGACTGACAGGGTGGAGGTACCGGCAGGTGTGGGCAGGGGAGGTGGTCAGGTTGTTGTAAATGGTGTCATAGGCGCCAATTGATGTTTTCCTCCGAGGGTGCTCACAGGCGCACGTCGTTTAAAAAAACATAAAGTAGTCAAAAGTTGTTTGCATTTCAGAACCTTAGTTCTGAAATGCAGACAGCGGCCGACACAAGCACACGATAATAAAGCCGTAAAGTAGGCTTTCAACTCAGGACAGAGCAACATCTCACAAATACAGATAGGATTGGAGATGAGAAGTTTAACTGACACGTAACCGCGATCAACTTCGTGGGAAATTAAGAATCAATGCCACCGACATAACCAATCACACTATGACAGACTCTCCACTTAGCACCAACTGCAATGTTTAATTGCACGGTATCAGGGTATATGAATGGTGTTGATTTTGGATTGAAAAAGTGGGAAAAAGAGTTAAATTTTGTCCACTGTGAAGATTGTAGAAACTTTTTCAGGTGGTTTAAGAAGTTTCTTTATTGTAGAAAACCATGGGATCAGGCAAAAGCGAAAACCAAAACCTAACGGTAGGAGGTAAACATCAGTAAATATTGAGACGTGTGAGCTGCAAGGTCTTTTATACATTCCCATTGCAAATATTCCATTGACATTGATTAACAGGGCAAAACACTTATATGTTGATTATAGCGCCCCCTAATGGCTGATCTTCGCCAAATTTGGTACGTACCCTCAGAGCGGCATGCCGAATGAGCATCACAAGTTTTGTTCCTTCAATAACTTTTTGTCAGGTCCATCTGGAGATGCTATCTACCAGGTTTCGTGCAGATCGGTTGCACGGCCTAGGACGAGTTCGAAAAAGTTGGTTTTCCACATTGCGCGATATTGCGAAAAGTCTTTTGCGCGGAAATGGGCGTGGCCTATATCAGGTAATTCAGCTTGATTCAAGGAACACGTGGATGTAAAAATTTCTAATGTGTAATGTGGGAGTTAAAGACAAAAAAACATTACAGCGCCACCTAGTGGTCCACATGTGTAATTTTTGGTAGGTGTGGTCCATGGCCCATTGTCCATCTACCCTGTAAATTTAAAGTTGTTCACATTAGTGTAAGTGGTATATCTCAGCCCAGTCTCATGCCAGGTCGTTATGTAGTCACGTTATTGTAATCTATTAAGTCATGGACAAGTTACGTAAATGCAGTTTTTTTCGTGTGGCGATTACGAAATTGAAAGCAATGCATTTTAATGGGAAGCATATTTCGTGATCCCAGAACGCTGACGGTAGCGAGTAGTTGATAAGACGAAAGTCCGCGTAGGGAGGTTGGTCGGGGTGGTGGATGGGTCAGAAAACACAGGACTTTCACCCCGTAGACCGGGGATCACGCCGATTGTTATTGTGGTGTTTCATTTCCCCGTTGTGGTGTTTCATTTCCCCATTGTTGTGTGCCCCTGCGGCTGGGGATCGTGTCCTGCGAGTGGCGGCCCGCGAGTTGTGGCCCGTTCCGTTGTTTTGGCTGCTGTGCGGCGTTTCATTTCCCCGTTGTTGTGTGCCCCTGCGCGGGTAGCGAGTGGCGGCCCGTCCCGTTGTTTTGGCCGGCGTGTGGCACCTCATTTCCCCGTTCGTCCCCCAGAGCAGGTTCGAAAAGCGTGACCTGTACATGTTAAAAAGTCGTTGCATATACACGAAAAAAACGTCAAAATCGTAACCTGTACACGAATTTATGAATCAAAATAACGTGACTATTACACGACCTGGCGTGAGACCGGGTTGTATATCTAGACTTGGGTCACCTTGGGTCCCATAGGCCACGCCCACTTTGACCCCTCAGTACCCCACTCTAGGGTTCGCCTCAGGATTGGCTCCAGATGGTACGCTTCAAATTTCGTATAAATCGGATGAGCCATTCATGAGATATAAACTTTTTGTAGTTGTAGCGCCCCCTAGTGACCATTCTTCGTAAAACGCATGGGGTACCTCCAGAGGGTTATGGCAAAGAATAATCTAAAGTTTAGGGTTGATAGCATTTATTTTGAGATATGGCAAAGTTGGTGTTTTCATAGTTAGCTACACAAATTAGTTTGTGCGTTATATGCACAATTTTTATCGTACAAAAATTCCTTTTATAACTTTTTGTCAGGTCAGTTGGGGGATGCTAGGTTCCAAGTTTCGTGCAAATCGGTCGCACGGTCTAGGAGGAGTTCCAAAATGTAGGTTTTTGATAAATCACGATTTTTCACGCATAAAAGTCGGAAATGGGCGTGGCCTATATTACGTGATTCAGTTGGATTCAGGGAACGCGTAGATGTATTGTTTTTGAATGTAGGGTGTACGGTGTGGGAGTTATAGGGCCAAACGCGTTTTTTCTGCTATAGCACCACCTAGTGGTGGAAATGGGTCAATATTTGCGCCTGAGGTCCTTGCAAGGTTTTGGACCAGTCCTGAAAATGGCAACCCCCCACCATGTACGGTTTAGGCTGCAGTTGGAGTTTTAGGCGGAGAAGAATAATAATAATCCTTAAAAAAACAATAGGGTTCCACGCTCCGCTGGAGACGTGAACCGCGTTGCCTTGCAACACGCGGTTCCCTTGCAACACGCGGTTCCCTTGCAACACGCGGTTCCCTTGCCCCCTCGGGCTTGGACCCCTAATTAAAAACATACATTACAGAAATAGTAGCAATCAACGATGGCATGCGGCCGTCGGCAGAGACCGTTAGCATTACATGGAAGTAAGTAGGTAACGTTAGTAGAAGGATGAGAATACAAGCAGGTTTGCCACGAGGACACGTCACAGCAGAAATAGTTTGCACTACCCAAGTCTGCAGGGCCTCCTTAAGGGAGCCTCAATCATGGCGCCAATAACGTTAGATAAAAAAATCCAGAAACAAGCCATGGGGGAGTGCAAATTATGACAGAATGCGCTTAATGTAGCTAGCTAACATTAAAAACTGTTGCTGATTTTTGGCTTCCCTCCGTGTGTTAACATACAGGTTACCTAACCTAAGGGATCCCGATCAACTGTTGCTCATTAGCCGCTAACGTTAGCTAGCTAACAGTACCATGAACAGAAATGTTAAGACTCATTAACTTACCCCTGAATTGTTTTCCTCTTCTTCATTAATTTGTATTCCAGCTTCAATTAGTTTCTCGATTAGTTCCTCCTTTGAATAGGGTGAATGTGTCTCCGGTTTCGGAGACCTGTGCCCGGCTGGAGCTGTCCCCGGAAATATCCCCGGTTTTCACTGTGACTGACAGACCCGAAATTGGAATGAAATAAAGTCCATACACGCGCAGGCTCAAGACAGCCAGAGCAAGCGCTGCTCAGAGCTCAGAAATGTTTTAGAATGCCCATATTTTACGATGTTAAAATTGCTGTTCATTTACATGGAGTCTGGTGGGTTTAGCAAACGCAAATTCGCGGACTTTTTATGTTTTAAAAAGGATCTTACTCTTTAACCGAAAAGTCCACCTCCTTATAAAAATCCTTTCCATAATGTTGTCTGACACTTATAATATTAATCTGAACCTGTCAGTGGCAAAACGAGCACTTTTATGAACGTAAATACAAACTGGACAATTGTCCTATTAACTTACATTGTAGCTTGTTTCGCCATTGCCGACTGCTGCGATCTCATTTAATACTGGACAAATGTCAAAGGAAAATATTTCCTCAATAGTTTCAATTGTATCCAATACTCAGGCAATGAGGTGTTGCAGAAACAAGCCCAGCGTGAAGCAATAAAGCAAAAGCTGTCAGATAAATGTAGTGCAGTAAACATTATAACATTTCCCTCTCAGGTGTAGTGGAGTACAAGTATGAAATAGCAGCAGGGGCGATTCTAGGATCAGACCTTTAGGGGGGCTCAGCCCCTAATGAGAATGTGACACAGCTATAGTGCATGCAAAAGTGTTAACCCTTGCTGTGACAAATGGTTTGCAAGAAAATTAACATTGAACTTACATGAAATGTTATCATATTTGCATTCTGTATAAATCTCTGCACACCCATTAAATATCTCACAAACTCTTCACTCAACACATGCATCGGTACAACAAGCAGTTCCTGAGTAAAAGGTTTTGAAATTGCAACAAAATATCTACATGGTCTCCAACTTTATAATGTATTCTCATGTAAACTATTTATGTCAGCACAGATATTTTTTGTAAATTGCTTAGCCAGTGTACCTCACCATAATGGTTATTATATTGCCAGATTCCAGACAATCCCACTTACTTATACAGTATATATACCACTTACAAATATAAATATATATTGTTACTGGTATGCTTCCTAGTGACATTAATGCAAAAATATGAAGAAAAAACTATTCCACCTGTGTGTGCATGGTTAAAATTCTGAAGTGCAAAATAGTTCAGGCTACAGCACAAATATGTCCATCCATAGGTAAGAATAATCAAGTCTTACCTCTGAATTTCTTTTCAAAGTGCCCCAGATTGATGCATTTAAATGTTAAAATAGACAAATTTTCTTACAGGGGAGCATGCCCATGGACTCGCCCTAGGGGGGCTTGTGCCCCAGTGCAGCTCTAGGTCTAGTGACAACCCTGGGGCAATGGCCCCGAATTAAGTTTTACAAAGATAAAAACATTACCTGTTTTGGAGGTATTTATGCTTCTGAGCTGAAAATGTCCCCGGATTTTGTCTCAGAAATCTGGTCACCTTACCGTTGAGAAGCTTGACAGAGAAGGAAAACTAACCGACTCGTCAGAGCGTCATGCAGGCAGCCACCATGTCAAGCTCGGACTCACAATGAGGAATGAACCACAGCCGTATTGTGTATGAAATTCAAACACGGATTCAAACACACAATTTTACAATTCAATTATAATTTGGATATGCTAATTAAATTGCAATGTAACCACTAGCTGAAAATACTTGTTTTAGATTATTTAAATAGATTACTTACGTTACTCTATGTTACTCTATTTAGCACTTATCTATTAAGCATTAATACTTTACTTAGGCTAGCATATATATTAAGCTTTGTGACTTTGTTTTGAAAAGTGCAATACATTTGTATTGCACTTTTCATAATTAACTTTATTATTATTTAGATCACTGATTGCTGCATCATTATGTACCAGCAATTATTTTGTACCTTTAAAATTAAACAAAGGTCCACAGTTGTCACCTTAAGGACCATTGTACATATCTTACAGGGTACTTTTCATACAAATGTACCTTTGGGTACAGAAATGAGACCCTTGTTTATCTGTGTGTGGTACAGAAAGTGTTATTTAATTCCAGCATGATTTGTTTTGTTTGTGCATGATCAAAAAACATCACCATCCTCAGAAATCACACCCTCAGTGCAGCTGCTAGCCATTTTGATGCCATAAGCATAATTCCTTTATGATGCCCCCCCTCCCCCCACCCCGAGAATTTTGTTTTTGTTTTTGCCAGTTTAACTTTTTATTACCAAACATATAACTCAATACCAATAACACAATAGCAGCATCACAATCTAACACCTACACTAAAACTAACACCTAAGAACAATAAAACAAAAAAGGAAAATCAACTTTGTAAACATAGGACACAGAACAGCCAAAACATGAATACACAAGTATTGGGATGTGCAAAATCTTCGTAGAAATTAAATAATTATCCATAAATACAAACTTAAAAGCAGAAGAATACAAGTAAGAAATCTTCTTCAATAAAGCAAAGATTTAGAAGCACAATTTTACTTTACTTTATAAACAATACGTAGAACAGCTAAAACACACACATTCAAGTATTGAGAAGTGCCTAATATTATCAATATAAACCAAAGATTTTCCCAAATCAATCAAATCAAATAAGAAAAGCAGAAAAAGTGCTTAAGTAGTATAATACTTAACAATAAAAAGAGAAAGTACAATTTTCACAGCTTTGCTGACTTTGTAAACATATTATGTAGAATAGCCAACACACACTACACATTTGAAAGTGCAAACTGAGTCTACAGACCAGCTTGTAGATGGTTGCTCATCGTCTGTATCTTCCTCATGGCCACGTGCTCCTTATTCTACGTATCTCAGCATTGACCCTGCATTCATTTAGAAATACAAAGAAAAAGGATCAGTATAGAAAGAGACAAAATATTCAAACAAAGAATCTTATACCGAAAAAGAAATTATAAACATTTTAAACTGAAAGCATGCAGCCAAGGAGCTCTCCCCCTTTATTACTTATTTATCAACTATTTGATAAATCTAATCTAATATAAAAGCATAATAGAATGAGTTGCAATATTGCACATAATTCAACAATAATGTTTGCTTTATATCATTCATAATGACATTTTATATTTATATCCTACAAGAATAAAAGCAAAATGATACACCTTACACAAGACTACATTTTTGAATCTTAAACATTATTTTACCATTTAATTGACTACAACTTAAATATGGTTACGAGAGAATTTTGTCTACTACAAAACATTTTTCTATTTTGTTGTAGTTTGGGGGGCACCATTGTTACTTTATTGAGCAATTAAATATATCTTGTTCTGCCTGTTTTGTGATATACATGCCTAAAAAGTGCCTAATATTTCTATACTGAAATAATATCAGCATTATAATTATTATGACTATGATGATTTTTCATTAATTAGACCACAATGGAAAATGATAGACAGACATAGAGGAATGTGTTGCCATTTGCTACATGCTGAAAACCTCCTATGTGGGAAACATTGTGGGAGACACCACAGAAACAGACTGGAGCAAGAAGACAGAGGAATGTGTGGAACAAAAAGAGAGTCTGGGGAGAGAATCCCAAAAGCCTGAAATCTGTTGCCTCATTGGCAGCTTAATGATGTGTCATGAATGGTGTCCGCACCTCATCCCCACTTCCCCCCCAAACCTTCATCTCTACACACCCTCCACCCGCCCCATCCTGATCTGTCTCCACACAATTTCCTCCTCCATTGCTGCCTTGCTCTCCATCCTGAGACTGGCAGATAATATTTCCAGTACCTCCGCAGAAGATCCTATCTCTTCTCCTCAACACCTGTGAGCATTAGCCAAGATTTACACTTTTTGTGAAAACTGAAAGTCTATCTTGTAGCCACTGAAGTCAACAATTTATACACATATGATAACAGCAATGTGAGGTAGCCCTTTAAAGCTATAGTGCATAGTTTCTGTCGCTCCCATGAGGAATTCTAAGCAATGACAACCCCACTGTTGTTGCATCAACACTGCACACCACCCCCACCCCTTCTCCACGCAGTTACTTGTAGCCAGGGAGGACACGGAGGATTAAAAAAACATGATAGACTCTTCAGAAGAGGTAATTATCTATTATCTGAAGCTCATAGTCTTAAAAAACTTTGTATCACCTCATTTGGCAATGGTTTGAATGTAACAGACGTTCATTAATATAAAAAAGTTACGCACTAAAGCTTTAAAAAAGTGCATAAAGGAGGGATGGGGGGGGACAAGTAAACATTGATAAGTGGATATGAGAACCTGCATACTAGTCCAACTTTATTCTCAAACATAATCCCTCTTTAATTTCTGGACACAGCTGTAACAAATACGTCACACCTACAGAGCTGCTTTTTGTGGGCAAGAGGATGTGTCACCCATCAACCTGCCACTAAATGGAGACAACTGTCGTGTTGATCTGACTGGAAGATATTTTGGACTGAGATGCGTTAAGAATTAACTGATGTGAGGTTTTTAATAACGATATATTTGGAATTTTAATGGCCAACTTTCTGTGTATGCAGAATCTTTAAATTGAGTTTTAAAATTGCTCTAAAATTGGAAGCCGTAAGAATTTTGTCCCAATTCAGGGCCTGATGACAGAGCATTAAAGTTGCAGTTATTTTGGGCGTCCAGGGTTTGGAAAGTAAAGGGAAAACAAGGAGATTGGTGACCAGAGAACTGAACAACAGAGCTGGGGCCCTCAGATGGACAGTCAGCAATTTGGTTTGGTTTAAAATCATAGAGTTTGTAAGGATTAAAATTGTGTGATTTATATTCACTCTGCCTATAGTATGCAATATGCATTGTAGGAGTCACCATTTAAACAACACCCTGCACAGTACATGTGATATTTCTTATGCTGACAAGATAAATGGACATTAGACTAAAAATGATTCATGATAATACCGTTCAAATTTGATTTTGAGTATTTTTGAGGAGTTCAGTAACTATGGAGGGTGTTTGTTCCAAAATACAATGACAACGTGTTGTGAATTTGCTACTGCTGATTACACCTTTGACTGATCTTTTTCATAGCATGTTCCTGCAACAGCGGAAAAAAAAAAGATTTCTCACAATGCTGAGAAAATTAAAACTCTTAGTCATAACTGATAGCACTGTTCCATTATCCAAGAGATTTACAAGTTTCTATGTTAAGAAAACATTGAGGATAGAAGACATTTTTGAAATGGGAATTTAGAAAAGGCAAAAGAAAATAGAGAATCAGAAGTTGTTTCCACTGTATTGTTGCTCTGTCAGTCTGTAACACTTTGGTCTAAAACAAAAAGTTGCACAAACAACATGGCTATATAACATCTACCTCAAGGTCTTATAAAGCTAACAACGGTGTCCGATTTCAATTTAATGAATGTTTGTGAACATTAGTGGTTTTGTTAGCTGCGACTGTCCCTTCAATATGTGTACAGATCGCGGCTAGTTAGCTTCATTTTCGGCGTAATTAGAGTATATTTACAGTTTGAATTTCGTCACGCCACTTATATAACATCTACCTCAGGTATTATGAAGCTAACAACGGTGCCCGATTTCAATTTAATTAATTTTTGTGAATTTCAGAGGAATTCTAAGAGGAGGCTAGCTAGCTCTCATTGATAGAGCTCCATCCAGCCGCAGGCTCTATCAATGAGACTCGCGGACAAGAGGCGTTTATTTCCCCGATCGTTTGTTTAAATAACTCAACACATTATAATTACACACATTATAAGATTAACTGGAACCTGTGGTAAGAGATTGCTGGCGTAAGAATCTTGCTGACCGCGCTCTCACTCACACACATCGGCCATTTAGCAGGAAGAGGGAAGTTGCAGGCCCTGGAGCTTTGTCAGGGCAGCGGCGTTTGGTAAAGGTAAAGGTACTTTTATTGTCACATACACATACATGTAGCGAAATTCATTCTATGCATTTAACCCATCCCTCAAGGGAGCAGTGGGCAGCCAATCACAGCACCCGGGGACCAACTCCAAATCTGAGCTAGTGCCTTGATCAAGGGCACTGACTGGAGAACCTAGTACATGTTTTTGATGGTAGTCCATTAACCCAACAAACGGTGACTTTGCGTGGGTATGGAGTGCCGTGGGCTGCCAACCGTGACGGAGCTCAATCTACCTCACAGCAGGCCGGGGTCTGTGAAGGCAGGCAGGCCAGGCGGCGAGGCAGCGACACAGGCAGCACCGGCCGCTGAACTCCGACACACAGTCAGAAAAACATTTGCAATTAGACATCAATTTTCGTAAAACGGCCCATAATTTACCTCTACATCGTTGATTTCTCGCATAAAAAAGTCTCAGAAGTGAATTTAATGGTAAAATAGCAGATGAACAATGTATACAATTTCTGAGATCTGCGCGACCTATTCAGAAGACTAAGCTGACCTCAGATCAGTTGTGTAGCCTATGTAAAAGTTGGGGCATGACAAAGATAGAGCCTAGAGCCAAATGAGGAGGAGCCGCCAAGTTGACGTCAATTATGCGGCTCATTGAGATTTGCCCGTTTTCAGAGGCAGTTTCAAATTGTGAGATTTGCAGAGGAAAGAGGTGTCAATGGGATTTTGAGGTTCTACGTATGTCCTAGTTACCCACTAAACTGTCATTTTTCAACTATGACAAGGTAAAATCGGTTTTGCATTCTATCACCCCTTTAAAAAATTGCATATCAACATCATCACATATACTATACTGCCTCAAGTGCTACATTTAAAAACAATAAGAGCTTGGCTTCTGTGGGTGAAGGTCCAGTCTGAACAGATTAGTTTTTAGTCTGTGACAGAAGATTTGTAGAGTCTAGGTGCAAGATGACAATAGTCAGGACAAGAATCCTGGCTGCTTCCTGGATGAGAAAATTATGTATCCTCCTGATGTGAAGAATTATTCTGTAGGAGCAGGTTGTCACAGAGTTGTTAGCAGTGAAGGACAGCTGGTCTTAAAGTCTCACACCGGGTTGTAGTCAGGCTGTGAAACCTCAGATTTCTGTTAATGGAGAGGTCATGGACAGGAGATGCCTTCCATGGTAGGAAAAGCAGCTCTTGACGAGGCTGGTGTGCAAACATCCACTGAGAGATGTCAACCAAACAAGCAGAAATGAGTTCTGTCACCTGGTTTTTAGACCGGGAAAAATATATAATTAGTTGAGTCATCGTCATAGCTGTGGTAGGAAAAGCCATGTGAGTTAATAACAGAGCCAAGTGACTTGGTGTAGAGAGAAAATGAGGGGACAAAGCACAAATCCCTGAGGCACTCCAGTAGTAAGGCGACAAGGTTCAGACACAGATTCTCTCGAAGTTACCCTGGTACATTAACAATTGGTTTCTGTAACTGGTATATATTTATATATCCAACTTAGAAGTTCTAACTACACCCTGTTGTTTAGCAATACCTTATTGATGATGGCAGGCAGAGCACAGTCAAATATAAAAAAGACAATATACGCAACTTAATTCTAAGTCTTGAAGTGAGTTACCCCCAGAAGTCCGAATGCATACTGTGCACAAATGTACACTATTAACCGTTTTGCAGATCTTTGAGAAAACAGCAAGAATCGAAGAGATCAAAATAAAGGAAGCTGTCAACTTAGCTTAGTCTTGACCCACTCCAATTGTATTTAGTACGGTTCTGCTGGAGTAAAAACTGATCCACAAAGCAGATACAGAATGGTTTGCAGTCAGTGAGACAGTAGTCAACAGTACAAATACATTTTCTAGAAATATCTGCGTTGACTTGTTGTCTGGTCAGTAACATCTATTTTGTGAGGAATTATACTTTACCATTTACATAAGCATGACAAGAAGGTATAGAGGGCTCAGTGTTTTGGGAGTTATCAATTGATTGACTTGCTTGTGTTGAGGCACTGCAGGGATGATTGAGGTGCCAGGGGTGACAGACGTGAAACAGGACACCCCGCAGGGACAGTTTGCCTGTGAATTCAAGCCAATCAGAGGATTATTACCCATCATTCAGAAAATAGTTTAGGAAGGTTTAATAGATTGGGGAAGAGTGAGAGGGATAGACAAAATTGAATACTTTATTATTTAATATTCTACTAGATTTTCCCTTTTGAAGATGGAATCATGGAAGAGATGGTACATGATGAACAATTGCAATGGTGCAAAATGCAAATGCATGGAAAATTAGACAAATTTGAGGAAAGATTAGATGGAGACATTACTAAACAGATTGTAGTTACACATTCAAAATGCATGGCAGGAGACAACAGTTTGTACCTTTTGATCCTGACAGGAATTTATATACCATACACACACACATATATATATATATATATATATATATATATATATATATATATATATATATATATACAAGTTATCTCAGGACACTTTACATATAGAATAGATCTAGACCACACTCTATAATTTACAAAGACCCAACAATTCCCCCCAACAGCAAGCATTTGGTGCGACAGCAGCAAGAAATAACTTTGTTTTAACAGGCAGAAACCTTGGACAGAACCTTCTTCTTGGTGGCCGGCCATCTGCCTCGACTGGTTAGGAGAGAGAGAGAGAGAGAGAGAGAGATACACAGAAAGACAGAAATATGACTAATAATAATTATTGCAATGGGTATAATGGAATAATAAACAGTGGCTATTATAGTAACAGTAAGGATAATAGAACTATGACTAGTAATAATATTTATGACTAGTAATAATAGTATTAGCTTTAACTTTTTGTTTAAGTTTTATAAACCCTATCAAAGAGGAGAGTTTTAAGCATACTCTTAAACATACATATTTTCCTTTTTACCATAGTGATTTATTCTGCCAGATTTTCCACCAGCTTTGTGGTGCAAAGTAACCAAATTCCAATAACCAAAAAATGAGAGAACAAATCTATGATTCTCAAAGTGTGATGCAGGTTAAAACAAAAAAACTCCTGTAATTTCACACAATCCTTGCGTGAATTGATGTCTGAAATCACAATGTTCATGTCCACAATGAATGATCAGTTTCCATGTTCATTTTTATAAAATTGTATGAGGAAGTGTTGGGAAAAGCTCTGTGCTTCATCAGATGTCTCAATCAATAAGACTAAATAAAGACTGGCCTTTTGACCCTCTTGACCCATCCAGTCAGATTAAATCTGCATTGAACTACATAAAACAGGCCTGAATCACCTTCATCAGAGGTTTCCTTTTCACTAGGTGAGCCTGAAGAACTGCCACAGCCAGGCAGAAAAAAAATGAAATGACTGAGAATGACGATGAAACTCAACACTGCATCAAAAGATATTGATCGCTAATGATTAATCAATCCAGATATGCAATGCTCAACGCTTGTTCACAGTAAGATCTGCTTATGGATTTTCCACCAGCTTGACTTTTTGTTCTTGTTGATAAGGTTGTCACAATGCTACCACTCAGTCATTCTGGCTATGATTCATACACCTTCCATACAACATTGTGCAACAACAATAAGACCCAGATCAATACTTCCAATCAACTGTAACTGCTGATAGGTTGGATATTTCAGCCTACATGTTTCAAATGTATTTTATATGTTGTATGTAGGGTACTACACAAGAAAGTTAGTCTGGGGACAACCTTCACCCATAAGAATGTGTAGAATCTATTATGAGTTTGGGTACAACTTTCACACAGAGGAATTGGAGCCAAGAATGTGGGAATCTATTAGGAGCACGTGCCATAAAAGGTGTAGTTTAAGAGTAAACTGTTGCACTGAAATAGATAGCTTGAAGTGTGTGAGGACAAAAAGTATAAAGGAGGAGTTATTCTGATGTTCGTAGAGACACTATGGGTACATGCTCTTAGGAGGGTGTATACATGGTTATCTTCCTTTCTAGGAGAAACCTTGGCATATACATTTGGTGCATGTCAACTGTTCTCTCTTTTATGAAAGTATGTTTGTTTGTTGTGTGAATAAAGCTGCATTAGTCTGAACTCATTGTACTCAGCATTTGTTCAGTCTCCATCTCATTTCCAGATAATTCCCAGATATCAACTGGCGTCATTAACAGGATACAGATCTAATGAGAGGTGAGTAGCTGTTTCATTCAGTGTGAATGAAAGAGTTTGCTCCCTTTTAAGCTTGTCTGTGAAAGAACTGTTTGATGGAAGGAAAGGATGGAGATATGAAATTATTAATTGGGGTAAGACTAAAATGAATGAGTAAATTCTAGAAAGTTTAAATGGTGTTTGAAGTGTTGACAGCTGATGTTGCCTTCATCAAATCTAACCTGTGACCAAGTGTTGTATAGAGACGCGTTGAGGGACAGAAACGTATCTGTTGTTTTCTTGTGATTGAGACAGGGATGAGAGACGCCCTAGACTGTTTGTGGCCCAAATATTACCGATGTCCTATGGTGGGTGACATTGATTAGTGCGTGATTTTGGTACGGACTTCTCTGTGTGATTGGTGCTTTGTTTGGGAAGAGGTTCAGTACACAGAGTCGAAATGAATGTGATGACTGATTGTGAAGCATAAGGCGCAAGTGAAGTTTGGACTGGTTCAAAGCAGATTATTTTGGAGTGCCCTGTAGACAGTTGGTGACGAAGACAGGGGAAGTTTGGGTGCATGTTTAGTTACACAGGAAAAAAGACGTTAAGGAGTTGAATTTGATGAGGGGACATAGCCAGTAAAGATTCAAAACAGACCATTACCGACTCCAATTTCGGGATCAGGTGCAGCGTACTTGTTTGTGAGTGTTGTCTTGTTTTGTTTGTGTTTTGTGTATCTGCAATTTCAAAATGGATCAAAATTATAGTAAGATGTCATGCCAGACCCTAACATTACAAAGAAAACCAGAACAAGATGTGCCTTAGTTATGCTTGCTTCTGAAGCATAAGTTAAGAAGGGGAAAGATTTGAGGATAAAAGTATGTGAAACAAGGCTCAGGCCTAAAGAAAAAAAAGGAAAAAAGGAAAAAGAAGACGAATGATTAACAGCTTCATAGACCAGAGAGAGATAAATGTACTTTTGAAGTTCCTATACTATTACTGTTTTGTTGCAACATTTTGAATCAGTGTCATAGATTACAACATAGAAATAAAAATCAAGAGAACTAAAATGAGTAAAGCACAAATAATGCTTCTGGAGGAGTTGTGTTTTGTGTTTATTCAGGGCCTCGATGTGTCAGAGCGGGCCGTCTCACTTCCCCAAGCTGCAGGACCAGTAAAAAGCTGAACCGGGATCATGAATCCTGGGCTCAGTATTCTATTCCATTCGGTGGGCAACATGGGCCCCCTCCATTAGACACCTGCACCAGAAACACATCTGGTGCCACAGAACGAGCTGAGAGGGAGAGGCCGCAGATTTTCAACTGCCCATGGTTGAAATGGACACCCAGACGGTTTGAGGTATGATCAGCGACTGACATTAAGGAAGTAATGTCACTCATGTTCGAAAACATTCAACAGATGAACTTGAGTTGCAGTTCAGTACCGAGACTGAAAAGCAAGATTGTGACAATGCGACAGGCCAGGGTGGGGATGACTCTGAGGTATCCATCACCTATCGATAGGCTCTTTCAGAAGGGACAGTCGAGGAACGGTCAGCAGACGGATCAGAGGACGGGGAGAGTGAGAGAGGACGGATTTTGCTCTGATGCATCGATGTAGGAGAAGAAGATATGCGAACGGAAATCATTTAATTACTTTGTCACTGTAGGGTATTTCAATATCAAGTGCAAGTTGAATAAAAGATATGCATGAGAAATTCAATGTAAGGGTTAATGTTTCATGTAAGGGATGTATTTGCTATAACCAACATTCAAAATGTATTCCGGAGGTTCATATTGTTGCATATCACAATGTAGTTGTACCTCAACTAGGATAAAAAAGGGAGGATTGATAGGTTGGATATTTCAGCCTTCATGTTTCAAATGTATTTTATATGTTGTATGTAGGGTACTACACAAGAAGGTTAGTCTGGGGATAACCTTCACCCATAAGAATGTGTAGAATCTATTATGAGTTTGGGTACAACTTTCACACAGAGGAATTGGAGCCAAGAATGTGGGAATCTATTAGGAGCACATGCCATAAAAGGTGTAGTTTAAGAGTAAACTGTTGCACTGAAATAGATAGCTTGAAGTGTGTGAGGACAAAAAGTATAAAGGAGAAGTTATTCTGATGTTCGTAGAGACACTATGGGTACATGCTCTTAGGAGGGTGTACACATGGTTATCTTCCTTTCTAGGAGAAACCTTGGCATATACATTTGGTGCATGTCAACTGTTCTCTCTTTTATGAAAGTATCTTTGTTTGTTGTGTGAATAAAGCTGCATTAGTCTGAAGTCATTGTACTCAGCATTTGTTCAGTCTCCATCTCATTTCCAGATAATTCCCAGATATCAACTGCAAATGCATTTAAAGAGAGGACCTTGAGGTCACTCTGAGACAACAGGAGTCGTTGCAGGAGCTGCAAGAGACAAATGGACTAGATCCACTAAATGCTCAATAGAACAGCAGTCTCTGGTAACGACACAATGCTGAGCTGCTATATAGTTTCATAGGTGTTAATGGATCTAGGCCGCCATCAGACAATGTTTATTTGCATGAATATGCAGCACAGACAAAATATGATCGGTGACATTGTCAACCATCTCATGTAAATTTTTCTAATTTTATAACATCCTCACTTCTTCACGGCTGAGCTGATTACTAATGACTGATCTGAGCGCTGTCACAGAGCTTTGGTGATGGTGTATTGATCAGATAAATAATGCCACATCTGTGGCATAGGATATACATACGCTCAGAACATAAACACACCAGAATAATATGTGGGCTGTATATGCAAACACATGCATCTTTCAGGGACTTACACAACCATACAATGTCCAATCAAGTGTATTTGTATACATCAGACTCATCAGAGAGGCTGTATGTACAGTATGTGAGGGTGCGAGAGATAACAAAAACACACAGAGAGGAAGGGAGCGAGAGGACATAACAGCACACATAATCCTGCATCTGTTGTTGCTCACTTAGCATGTTTTACAGCCACTGCATCAATTACATTTTAAATTAAAGCTGCAAGCAGCGATGGGCGGGCCCTCGCTCCTCTGCGCGCATCGGGGTTACCGATAGACGCCGCTCCTCCACTCAGACACTGCAAATCATCACCAATGAAAAGGGAACTCCCCGCTGAGTTCAGTGATACCTCACACAAGACTCTACGTCATATAGGTCATTTGTTGTGAAAGGGGCGTGGCCAAAGTATAGGGGGCGGGTCAAATCATCACCAATTAAAAATGGAAGTCTCTGCTGAGTTCATTGATACCTCACATAAGACTCTACCTTAAATGGGTCACCATTTATGAAAGGGGGCGTGGCTTAAGCATGGGGGGGCGGGCCAAACAATCACCAATGAAGAAGGAAGTCTCTGCTGAGTTTAATGATACCTCACACAAAACTCTACCTTAGATGGGTCAGCATTTATGAAAGGGGGCGTGGCTTAAACATAGGGTGCAGGCCAAACCATCACCAATGAAGAACGAAGTCTTCGCTGAGTTCAGCGATACCTCACACAAGGGTCTACATCAAACGGGTCATTAGTTATAAAAGGGGGTGTGGCTAAAGCTTAGGGGGCGGGTCAAACCATCACCAATGAAGAAGGAAGTCTGTGCTGAGTTCAATGACACCTCACACAAGACTCTACCTTAAACGGTTCAAATGTTATGAAAGGGGGCGTGGCCTGGGTAAGTGGGCGTGGTTAAAGTATAGGGGACTGCTCGGTATCACATGTAGACCACTCTTCTATTCTAAGTTTCATGTAAATCAGATGATGTTTGTCATATAAGGCCAGCACGGGGCGCTATGACCAAAATTCAATTTTGGCCTGTAGGTGTCCTCAGGCCTGGACCCTTGTCAATCGTGAGAAATTTTGAGCAGACACGACAACGTACACTCAAGTTACAACAACTTCTTTGTTCATCGCTAAACACTCAAAATGGCCGCCACGCCCACACCGTCTGACGAAAAGTATTTCTTTTAATAACTTTTCATCGTTAAGGTGTTGGGATGGTACAGACCAAGTTTGAAGTCCATCGGATAACATCTCTAGGAGGAGTTTGTTAAAGTATAGCACCTTGACTTTTAGGGCTACTTCCTGTTGCCACTAGGGGACGCTATGACTTTAAGTAAATATCGGCCTTTATTTGTCCTCAGGGTTGGACTCTTATGAATCCTGAAAAGTTTCGAGCCAGTTGGACAATGTACACTCAAGTTACAGCCACTTCCTGTTTTGATGGCGAAACGCACAAAATGGCCACCCCGCCACGGCCACGCCCTATGACGAAAAGTTTTTCTTTTAACAAATTTTCATCTTTAACATCTTAAGATGGCACAGACAGAGTTTGAAGTTGATCGGATGAAATCTCTCGGAGGAGTTTGTTAAAGCACGATGTGGAAATGGCCAAAATCGCACTCATTTCGAACTTTGAAATCAAAATGGCAGACTTCCTGTTGGGTTTATGGTATTGCTCTAATGAAGTTTTTTGTACATCTTGACATCTTACATATGTCTACCAAGTTTTGTGAGTCTACGATAAACGCACTGCAGGGGCTACATTTTTTTAACTTTGTAGGGGGCGCTAGCGAGCCATTTTTGTGCACCTATTCCCAAAACCATTAAAATACCTACATTTTCACCAGACTTGATGAGACCGCCAGTTTTGGTAAGTTTTTGAGTATGCTAAGCCCCTCAAAAAGGCAATTCAATAGGGCCTTCGCCGCTGTCGGCGCTCAAGCCCTAAATACTTGATCTCGCACAAAGTGACTGAGTCAAAATGTGTTTGGAATGCTTCGATCAGTTCTCAAAGAAACATGCTCATTTCATATAAATGTTTCCCTTATCCCTCGATCAAGCAAGTTACATGTTACAATGTTGTCACGGTAAAACACATTCTGTACGAAAGATAAAAACTGCAGTCAAATCACTCACACCAGGTCAATTTGATAGTATTGTTTTTTAAGACATGATTAATATGTTTGTGTAAAGGTAATGGTGATGTAGGACTTAATATGGATCCTCTTCACCGAGGTGTGTGTGTGTGTGTGTGTGTGTGTGTGTGTGTGTGTGTGTGTGTGTGTGTGTGTGTGTGTGTGTGTGTGTGTGTGTGTGTGTGTGTGTGTGTGTGTGTGTGTGTGTGTGTGTGTGTGTGTGTGTGTGTGTGTGGTTGGGATAAAAGTTGTCTTTCACTGGAGGATAGTGACAGGCTCTAAGAGCAGTCATTTCTCCCTTTTAAAGGCTATAGTAATAAGACTGTTTCTGTGCCTGTTTGGAGCCATAATACACAACATGGCATCATGACTGCGTAAATATACACGCCACTTTCATAAAGCCAAATGGCGTGTTATTGTACGCATTTTCAGCTATCCACGTGTATGCCTACGCTGTATACAGCTGATATAAATGTGGCAATGCGAGTGGCCTATGACACTCAAGAAAAACTAAAAATATCCGACAACGCCACTTGGGATAGGCCCAAGACCTTTAAGGAACACAGATCCGTTCACCAAAATCAGGGGTCAGAGACAATAAAGTGATTATAAAAGTATACAGTTTTATTTAGTTAAATATTCTCTCTTTTTTTTTAAATGGCAATATGTTCTCTGTTAAAAGTGAATAGATAAGTAATATTAGAAAACAATAATAAACAAAACACAATTCAAACCAATAAACCATCATGCATAATGAGAAAACAATAAACAAAATCAAACAAAATAAAAAGAAAAACCCACATGCAATATGTACAACAGTTAATATAATATATCCAAACCACTTCTTGCACTAGTATTCAGACCAGGGTTACCAGAGTTCAGAACAGTTTTTCCAGTATCCAGAACAGCTTTTGCCGTATCCAGAACACTTTTGCCGTTATCCAGAACAGCACCAGTGGGTTGAAGAACGCGCCGGGAGTACTGACCCTTTAATCGGTTGTGGCACTACGATAGCCCCACAGCAGCATGTATGAGACTGCAGCACGGTCCAGCTGTGTTGTGAAACACACTGTTAAAACAGGACCGCAATGAATTTAAAGCAAGCAGGCAGCTTGAGCCCCAGGTGTGCTGGTGCGCACTCTCGTGCATAGGTAAGGGGGAGGGGCAAACATCATCCTGTCACATAAACATACCCACCACGTGGCCTCGCCACGTTGCGTGTTATCGCGAGAACGCGACGTACTATTGCGAGAACAACGTCACGTTAAAAAAACGTCACGTAAAAAAAAAAAAAAAAAAAAAAAAAAAGAAATGGTTGGGTTTAGGAAAAGAACACACGGAAAGGCTTTAGTAACAAAACAGTGACAAAAACACGGAAAATAACGACAAAACCACGCTTAGGTAAACAATAAATGGTTGGGTTTAGGAAAGAAACATTGGGTAAGGCTTATTAGAAAAAAAATATATATAAAATAAAAAAACGGCTGAAAAATCACCATGTGTGAGACGCGAACCCAGCTCTCCCAGGTAAAAGTCCTGTGTTTTACCCATCTGCCACCCCAACCTACCTCTGTCCTCAATCCCCCGTTCCTTTATACTACTCACTACGGCGGAATTTGACTCGCAATGTAGGTCAATGGCTGCCGATTTGCGTTGATATACACACAAAAATGCGATTTTGTGTCTTGATAACACGCAGAAACGGAATACAAATTGGCGTGTCATACATACGCCAATTCATGAGATCAGTCTGTAATACAACACCTGCCACTCATGCGGACTTGCTCTAAAATTAGGTCTATAGGAGTTATTTTGATGTTCAGTGTTCTTCACAATTTTTTTCATGAGAGTCACACTGCAAGGACAAGTCAATAGGAGAGCCACTTTTACTGCAAAGTATCAAAAGTTACATCCAGTCATAAATAGCATGTCTACTTATCAATCAGCCCTGCTTGTTTGTTTTTAATGTTTTTATGAAATATCTGCATTGACTTTATGATCATATCACTGAATTCATTTTAATGCCTTGCAAGCCACAAATTAAAGCTTGGCGAGCCACAGGAGGCTCACGAGCCCCACAATGAGTAACACTTGTTTAGGTGGATCAGATTCAGAGGCCCGTTCCAGAAAGCAGGTTTAGTGAAAACTCTGAGTTGGTTAACCCTGAGATGAGGGAAACTCTGGGTTTTCCGTTCCAGAAAGAGAGGTAACTTAACCTCGAAGTCAGTTACTATGGTAACTGAGTCTGTGAACCTAACCTGGTCGGGAGCAGGTTTTCTTCAAGAAACCTCGAGTTTCTCTCAATCTCCTCCCTCTAAATATGAAATTAATACACTGAATGCGTACGCATTGACTCGAGCAGCAATTTTCTCCCACACCAATTCTCTCTATTTTGCAGCAGCAGCCGCTGTCTTGCTTTTTTAACGAAATACATGTTCCAACTCGCTGTTTGTGCGCATGAGTATTTCCGCCGACCCGTTTGTTTGTGGTTGTTACCATGGTGAATCGTAGAATCATGGCTCCATTCATACTGCCTTTTGTGCACACGCGTAACCCTGAGTGAACATACTCCGAGTTGATTGAACCAACTCAAATCAGCTGTTCTGGAACCGAAAACTCAGAGTTTACCATCTCAGGGTAAATCAACTCAGACATCAGGGTTAGACTCAGAGTTTGTTAAACCTCCTACCTGGAACGGACCTGTGCTTGGGCCATCCCTGAGTTTAAATAACATTACTTAATTTTCTCTAATACCCCACAAATCATCAGAGAATATACAAATTAACTTGTTTTTTCCATGAAGCAAGTTAATATTAGCAAACAAAAACTATCAACAAAATCAGTTTTGTTCATTCATTTCGAGTGCAAGTACTCCCTTTTTTCCCTTAGAGTTCAACTTTTGTGAACTTGAATGTTTCCTATTGATCATATGCAAAGTGTCCCAACACTGCTGTTTTTGTAGGAATGGAGACACAGAGTCCAACATTGAGGATGCAAACAGAGTTGTGTTGCACCACTAACCTTTATATAACCTTGCTGTGAGTATAGTACTGTATGTACTCTATGTACTATGTAATCACTTGTGAGACGTTCATGGTACAAATCTTGAATAAACTGTGTTAGCATATTATAGTTCACCTGCTATTTTGTAAGGAAGCGCAAATTGATTTCCACTTTATTGTGTGACTAGGCACTACTATAGCTGATGAAAAAACAGCAGACAATAATCACAACCAAAGTCATTACACAGACAAACATAGACAGTTGACATACTAATTAAATGTTTTTGCAAAAAATCATGTTTATCCACTTACTTTTGTATCCACTCCCCTAGTGCTAACGGCACCAACCAGGAGAGGAGAGGATGGCAGATAAAATGCCAACAGTGTGGTTGGGAAAAGGATTTATATTTAGACTCACTTCCCATATTAAGCAGTGCTAGTTTTGTGGTTATCAAATAGCTGGAGGAACGTTTGGTTTGGTTACGTTGTAACCTTGGTTCTCTCCACCGTTACATATTCCATATGTATGGAGATGATCCCCCTGAGGTCAGGTACATGGATACTTCTTTAAGACACCAGCTTGCCAGAGGTCACGTGACGCTCGCTGGGGAATGGCTGCTTAGACCGTGAGCTCCTGACACCATCCTGTACATTTCTGTTTTAAGTTTACTTCCTGCTAATTACTCGACAGCATTATACACTGGCCAACTTCTGACATCTATCATGTCACTTCAACCGGCAAAAGAGACGCAACGACAGACCAACAAGCCTAAAAACGCTGACCATGCTGCGGAAAAGACTGCTAGCGATAAAAATGGCGCTCCTGTCACCGATACCCTTGCTACCGAAATTGGAAGTGTTTTCGGAACGACTGGATAATGTTGAGACTCAGATTGCCAGGCTTGAGGAAGCTACGGATGCAGCAAGGGCTAGGAGCAGACGTAATAACTTGAGAATCCTGAAGGATGTGAGGGGAAGAATCTAGTGATGGTCAAATGAAGCTTTGTGAACCACTGTCTTTATTTTCTGAGCTCACTAGATGGCACTCTCTGTTCAAAGAAAAAGGTTAAAGGAATGGCAATTCAGTGTGTTTTCAACCATTTGTTGAACAGAGAGCACCATCTAGTGAGCTCAGAAAATAAAGATAGTGGTTTGCGAAGCTTCATGTGATCATCACTAGAAGAATCCCGTTGAATTTCTGGAAAGGGTGCTACCTGAGCTCTTGGACGTGAACTTTACAAGGGGGCTTGTCATTGAAAGTGCACATCGCACTCTGGTGCCACACCAGAAGGGCAGCCCGCTTAGAGCTCTTGTGGCAAAGTTCCTGTGCTTTCAAGATGTGTCAAGGATTCAACGTGTGGCGAGAGCTAAGGAAGAGATTATCTGGAAAAACAACAAAATCAGCATCTTCCCAGACTACACTAAAGCGGTAGAAGTGCAGCGCAAGAAGTTTAAGGAATGCAAGAAAAAATTGAATGACCGACGCATGAAGTTCGCACTTGCCTACCCTGCAACGCTCAGGATTATTCCTGGCAACGGACTGGAACATCGCTTCGATGACGCGGAAAAAGCCTTGGAATTCATCAACAAGACTAAGATTTCTGGATGGAAGTGACTACAGACTGCATGATGCGGTCATATTTTTCATTTAAAGTTGACTGATAAACGACTGCTAGCCTACTGCACTTTTTTGGACACTGAAAGGACGTATAGCTGGTACAGTGAGTAACACAAAGACCTTGTTCTGTTGTTTTTCTTGTTCACCCTCCATACAGGGCTTAAAATGTTTCTTTTTTCTCTTACTTAATCTGTCATAGCCTTGATTGATGATACTGGTGTGTGGTTTAAACTCTGTTTTACTTCAAATTGTTATTAGGCTACGTCTGCAGAGTTCCCCTGTTACTTTCATAGTTTTCCCTCAGTTTATGAGGTATTTTGGGTTCAGATGATAGCAGTAGCTGGCGCTTTGTGCAACTTAATGTTGGATCAGGATGTCTAAGCATAGCAGGCGCTTTTCTCGATGGTGTTGCTGTGTCAAGTAGCCTTGAAAGTGAGTGGTTCATGGACATAATTTAGTGTTTAGAGTGTGAATCGTTTAGCACTCTTGATGGAGTATTTTAACTCCAGTTTTGTTTTTGTGTGCTACTTTTATGGAGGACGTTATTTGTATGTTTTGTTGAGTCTTTTGTTCTATTTGGAGGTAGCGCTACACCAAAGCTTTAACCTACATCTATATGAGCAGGAGTGACCGTGATAGGGGGTTGAAGATCTGTAACTGGAACACAAAAGGCATGGGTCAATTAATTAAAAGGAAGAAAATACTCAGCACGCTGAAAGCTAAGAAATATGACATAGTTTTCCTCCAGGAGACTCACCTCTCAGAGCTGGATAATAAAAGATTACGCTGAGACTGGGTAGGGCATGTTTATTACTCAGTGGGTTTGAGTGCCAGTAGGGGTGTAGCAATATTAGTTCATAAACATTTACAATTTAATACAAACAAACTTTACACAGATGACAAAGGGAGATTGATTGTTGTACAGACTGAAATTGAAGGTCATCCACATATTCTTGCTAACATATATGCCCCCAACTTAGATGAGCCCTCTTTCTTTGTCACTATGGAATCCAAAATAGCAGAGATTCAAAATGGACAGAATTCCCCAATTATACTTGGTGGAGATTTTAAACAAGTATTTGATATGGATTTGGATCGTAGCCACCACTCTAATTCCAAACAACGCAGATCTGTGGAGATCTTGATAAATATTTGTAAAGACTTAGGCCTAGTTGATGTCTGGAGGTTACTGAATCCTAAAGGCAGGGACTGTACTTTTTATTCTGCCTACCACCACATCTATACTAGGATTGATTATTTCCTGATATCTCATTCCCTCATCTCATACGTAACCTCATGTACCATAGGGTTGATTTTGGTGTCAGACCATGCAGAGGTCGCCCTCCGCATACGGCAGCCAACCAAGATAAACAAATCACGAAGGTGGCGATTTCATTCCTCCTTACTTAAAGATTTAATTTTCAGATCACTATTATAAAACCAGATTACACTGTTTAAGGACACCAATATTCCAACAGCCCCCTCTCCAGGGGTAGCCCGGGAAGCGTTGAAGGCTTTTTTGAGAGGATTCATAATTCAAATGGTGTGACCAGGGTGTGCTGCACACAAGCCCTGCTGACATCAACAACACGTTCAAAGTGTTTTATGAGAATCTATACAGCTCTGAATCAGTGGCAGGTAGGGCTGAGACCAAGGCTTTTCTACAGAACTTAGACGTCCCTTTGTCACCTGAACAGAAACAACTACTTGACAGACCGATAACTGCTATGGAAATTCAGGAAGTTATCAGGTCCCTGATGCTAGAAATGTATATGGACTCTCTTGAAAAGGGTACACTGCCACCGGCCCTCATTAAACTCATACTGGAGACGGATAAGGAACCCACAGATTGTCGCATCTATAGACCAATATCCTTAACTAATTACGATATCGTAATATAATTACCATATCTTCTCAAAAATCCTTGCCAGTAAACTGAACAAGGTTGTGCCCTCCCTGGTTCACCCCGATCAGGTTGGGTTCATACGCAAACGCCACTCCTCAGATAACCTACGTTGTCTGATAGACATAATGTGGGCGGTCAGGGACGATGCAGCTCCCGCTGCGGCCCTGTCGCTGGACGCTGAAAATGCCTTTGACAGGGTCGAGTGGGAGTATTTATTTCTGGTTCTTGAACAACTGGGTTTTGGGGGAGTCTTTCTTGGTCTGCTACGCTTAATCTATAAGGAGCCCACTGCAGCTGTGACAACTAATGGCCTAACCTAGGGTGACCAGATTTCCCGGAACTAAAACCGGGACACTTTGCGCGTGACCGTAGTGTGTTTGTGCACGCACACGCTTTTTAACGTGAACATGTGCCAGCCCAGGTCAGACACAGACACAGACAGTAACTTCATTATTTTGATCCTAGGCTCCTCGTCTAATAATAAGTGTTTTTTCCTGTGAAATGAACAAAATTGCAGTAACAGCCTGGAAAGTCACAAGCTATATTTCAGAAAATAATCTATACCTGCACCATAGTCTGCTGTGCATTACGTGATTGCTCTGCTGATACGATAGATCTCAGACAGACACAGAGCCCCGTTTGGGTCTCTGGTCTCTGAATGAGACAAATAGTGAAACTAGGGTAGTGGCTATACGCCACGCTACGTCGGAGGTGGAAACCCAAAACTACAGAAATACACGGAGCACAAACGCAACACATCTGCCGCAGCATGTCCACAGCTGAGCGCATCCATAAACCTGAAGCTGCCCTGCATTTTACAGAGAGTGGACACTAAGAGACCCACAGGTCTGCTTCAGAGCTCCGTGTGGTTGAGTCTGAACCGTAGACTGGAAACGTCACGTCACGGGAACTTCGAACTAAATCATTAGTATTGCGCTCCTAAACTTTGTGTTGATAGCATCAATGTATTAGACTGATTTGGCTATGATTCCTCCGAAAACTTCACCCCTTTCACAGCTTTCCTCACGGAGAGACGGTTGCTAGGTGATAGCAACAAATACAGCAAGGTCGGACCCCGCACGTAGCTGCCCGTTCTATTTGCCTCGGAAAAATAAATGGACAAAGTTACATTCGGGGCTACACTCAAAACATTCGGGGCTGAATACACGGCAAAATGACGCCGCTCCTGGTGTAAACCAGGACATTTTAGCGTCCCGACAGGCTTTTGTCGGGACTCGGGACAAGCAATTCAAAATTGGGACTGTCCCGGTCAAACCGGGACGTCTGGTCACCCTAGCCTAACCTCCCCATATTTTAAACTACACAGAGGCACCCGCCAGGGTGACCCTGCCTCCCCAGCCATCTTTGCCTTAGCTCTAGAGCCCCTGGCGGCCGCCATTCGCCTAGACCCTAATTTCACTGGCATACGTGTGGACACATGACACATAAGGTGATGTTATATGCGGACGACATTTTGACCTTTGTTAGCCGCCCTGAGACCTCCATGCCAGCACTGCTATCCTTTATCAGCTCTTTTGCCAAAAATCTCAGGATATAAGATAAATTGGTCCAAGTGTGAAGCCCTGGCATTAACAACATACTGCCCAAAAACCTGTCAGACATTATGATAGTAAATATAGAGCCATTACTTGAAAAATTTTAATTAGACTTGGAAAGGTGGTCACCCCTTCACCTGTCCTTGTGGGCTAAGGCTAATGTTTTGAAGATGAGTGTTGCCCCTAAATTAAGTTATATCTTGCAGTCTCTCCCAGTGAATGTTCCTGTGAATCTTTTTCGAAGGTTTGATAAATTATGTAACCTGTTTCTGTGGAATGGGAAGCATCCAAGAATTCACCTTAAAAAACTTCAGCAAAAATGTGATCAGGGAGGCTTAGGGATTCCAAACCTACTACTCTACCACTATGCATTCTGTCTATGGCACCTGGCACAGTGGTATCTCCCCCCAGAACAGGCTCCACCATGGCTCACTGCAGAAGCTCATTACTGCCCTGATCTCCCTTTGACTGCACATCTTACTGCCACGCTTCCCCCTGCTGTGCAGGATCACCCTGTGCTCTCATGTCTTAAGGGAGTCTGGAAAGAAATTGCAAAAAATAATTTTGAAAAAAAGGTTGACCCCTTCTTGAATATGTCATCAAGCATATGGTACAATCCTAGCTTGAAAATTGGGAAATCTTCTTTCTTATTGTAAGGCGTTGCCGCTATGGGTGTGGTTACGCGCACGGTAGCCAGGCATGCTGCTGATGACGGCATAAGGAAGCGTCAAGCTCAGCTGGAGGGTAATGTTTGCTGGACGCTGATTACCTGGCAGTGTGAAGTAGTTGCTTTCTCTTGGGAGCTTAGGCTTCATTAATGGTATGTGTAAATCCTGTTATGTGCATAATGTTATTTATACTGTTGTTTTATATGAACTGTGAACATGGTTTGGGTATGAAGTATGTGTGAACGTTTGTTTGTACTGTGTTTATAGTGTGAAGGTGCGCGGACGCGGTGAGGCTTGTCTATCTTTTATAGTGGATGATTCTAGACCGTTACGCGGCTTGATTTATGACGGTTATGGGTGTATATTGTTTGTGTTATGGTATTGGTTGTATCCTTACATGTGTTATTCTTTTCTTGTGTTAAGGGGAGCTGGAGCAGAGTGTTAAGAGCTATGCCACTGTTTTGAGGTAGTTAATCTGTACCGCTATCAAAGACAAACTAAAACTTGTGAATGGAATAAACCTTTTGACTGCTGTAGAAACGGTTTTGGGCATCTTATGTTATCTTTCCATAACCTGCACACGCATTACATTATTGTTTCCTTGGCGCGCTAACCGACAAGCCAGCCGAAGGACTCCAGCATCTGACCACCCCGGGCTTTATCCCGAGGCAGAGAGACGCAATTCCGGCAGGAAAATATCTTTTTCCGTCCGATAGTCGACTTTACGCCTGCTCAGCACGAGACCCCACATGGCGCGTCAGCTCACAAGGACGCACTTTCTCTTTCGTTTGGAAACACTATTTTCCCCAGGCGCGTGAACCTACAGCCAGCAATACGCTCAAGGGACTCCAGCATCTGACCGCCCCTGGAGAGATGTCGCCAGGAGGACAAACAGTTGCTGCAACCGGACTCCCGGAGACAGTCAAACCGTTGTCACTTTCTTTGTATGGAGACATGTATTTTACCTACCAACTGTGACAGCTGCTCTCTAGACTTTAAAAATAATAATATTGATTTTGACAACAGCACAATACAGCCTGACGATGCGTGACACATTCACAGAGTGCTGCACTGATAATAAACAGGTTATATTCTGCACTATGTCGTTTATTTTGACCCTGTGCATCAATGGCTGGACTGCTGCAACACCTTGACAGTAAAGCATAAATCCAGCTCGAGAGTGGCTTTATATCTTGTTATCTGCGGTTTAACTCAGATCTACTGTAGATGAGTGAATGACCAACTGAGAACATTCTTATTGTGCCCTCTACATTCATTGTTCTAGTAAAACTCAGTCTAATAAAACTATGCCTGTTGTCACAAATGGTGTCAGGTTTCTGGCTTGGACCCAAGTGCAGGAAGGCAAGGAGGGAGCAGCAGTTCAAAATAATGATTTAATGAAAAAAGAAAAAGCGACTTACAAACAGGGAAAGAAATAAGGAAAGAACAGGAACATGGAATGAACAGGAAAAACCAGGAACACGAAAAAATACAACTAAACCCAGGACGGAACACTTCACAGACTGACAAACCAACAACAGACAAAGAAAGCACACAGACTAAATATACACTCACCTAAAGGATTATTAGGAACACCTGTTAAATTTCACGTTAATGAAATTATCTAAACAACCAATCACATGGCAACTGCTTCAATGCATTTAGGGGTGTGGTGCATGTCTAGACAATCTCCTGAACTCCAAACTGAATGGCGTGGCATGGTTGTTGGTGCCAGACGGGCTGGTCTGAGTATTTCACAATCTGCTTAGTTAGTGGAATTTTCACGCACAACCATTTCTAGGGTTTACAAAGAATGGTCTGAAAAAGGAAAAACATCCAGTATGCTGCAGTCCTGGGGGGCGAAAATGCCTTGTTGATGCTAGAGGTCAGAGGAGAATGGGCTGAGTGATTCAAGCTGATAGAAAATCAACTTTGACTCAAACAACCACTTGTTACAACCGAGGTATGCAGCAAAGCATTTGTGATGCCACAACACTCACAACTTGAGGCAGATGGGCTACACCAGCAGAAGACCCCGTCGGGTACCACTCATATCCACTAAAAATGTGCGCAAGCTCACCAAAATTGGACAGTTGAAGACTGTACAAATGTTGCCTGGTCTGATGAGTCTCGATTTCTGTTGAGACATTCAGATGGTAGAGTCAGAATTTCATCCATCATGCCTTGTTACCACTGGGCAGGCTGGTGGTGGTGGTGGTGTTGGAATGGTGTGGGGGATCCCTTTCGCCTTCAGAACTGCCTTAATTCTTTGTGTCATTGATTCAACGAGGTGCAGGAAGCATTCTTTAGAAATGTTGGCCCATATTGATAGGATAGGTTCAAACACAGTATGGTGTTCCTAATAATCCTTTAGGTGAGTGTACATGTAAATGAAGGTGAAACAAGGGACAGGTGAAACAAGGGCTGGGGAACAGGTGAAAGTCATCAGGGCGGGGCAGACGATCTCAAAGGTGGGAAAACAAAAGACAGGAAGTAAAACAAGAGATAACATGGGAGAAACAGGGAGACTACAAAATAAAACAGGAAACTAAGGATGAAACAAACAAGAAAAACACAGCAGACAGAAAACATGAGATGTGAAACAACAAGGAAACGGAACAAATAAACACAATAAAACAGGAAAAAACTACAACAGAAACCCACAATTGTGACAAATGGAGGGTTATATAGAGCCTCAGAAAGGCAACTCTCGTGTTTGGTGCATTACTGATGCTGTGCAGACATTGGCGTCTCCTAGCAGCACACCTCCATATGCTACACCCTCAGCTTATTTCAGGTAGTGCTCAGTCTGGGAACAATTCTCCATTTATTATCATCATGTAAATGTGCCCCCTCTCACCTGTCACAGTCTACATGTAGGCACAGTAATCAAAAGATCCACTGAACAGTTTGAACAATAATCACTCCACATGTTTATAAGCCTTTCTCTTGTGTTTTACAAGAGCCTATAAATGAGTATTCAGCCCTCCCACGTCTTTTGCATGTTTTAGTGTTCCACAAATTCCCAATCCAACTCACAGTGGGTGCAGGTTTTCTGACAGTGATGAAGCCAGTTGTTTTTAGAAGTCACATTATAAGTTCAATTATGATCCCCCGTGTGTAAACTTGATTCCTGTGTCTTGAAGGCCCAACAGCCAATGATTGGTCAATTTTAACAACATCATAAAGACAAACACTCTTTCCAAACAAATCTGAGACAATGGTACTGAAAAGTACTTTTTCCTACCAATGGTACTTTTCAGTACCATTGGTAGGAAAAAGACTATTTCAAAGGCACTTGATATCTTTCAGTACAGTATGTAAGGTCAATCACAAAAAAAGAAAGAAATTATATGTCACAGCAGTACACAGTTTTAAAGGTTCAGTTCACCCAAATTACGTAAAGATTACCATTACTGTAATCTAGACAGTGCAGATATCTTTGGGCTTTTTTGGATTTATTATTTTGGTTACTCTGAATAATTCAGGTAACATTTTAACATTTTTCTTTAATTAAATAAACAGTTCTTCTTAAATCTGTTGGACACTTTGGTCCATAACAATGTTTCTCCAAAATCAATGTTGAGATTTTCATGACATTTGGTGAGAATAATCATGGCCTTTAGAAGATGAGTTCTGTCATTTGTTTTTGTGACCAACTGACCTTTTGAGACTGTCCTCCCCCGAAAAACGCTCACGGACTAAAATGCCCCTCCAAAAAACTCAACCAAATGGTCATTTGCTCTCTCTCCCCTTTAAAGCTGAGCAATTGGAACAGTGACAGGACGCTCATAACCAAAATTAATTTTTTTTTTTTATTTTTCCCTCAGCATTTTTATTTTGTTGCTAAACTGTGTGTAAAAGGAGGGGTGACGTTAAATCATCTGTTTCAGGTAACAGTATCCTGGGGTACTGTCTGTTTGCTGGATTTTTCAGAGGTAACGTTAGCAAATAAGCCCACTGACAGCGATTTAATTGTTTATTTTTGGCGCAATGTTTAGTAATGACAGTAGTAGTGGTCATAGTGAGTGAAAATGTGATCTGAGTTGCACGTTGAAAAATGTGTTATGCATCTGGAATTGTGCATTAGCTATGTGTGATATCTGTCAAGCTGAACAGACTCACAGAAGTAACATCAGGCAAAAACAGATTTTATTCTGATCCAAAACGTATTTGTGCGAGAAAGGACGGAGAAGGGACACTAACATTATATCCTGGAATGTAAGACATACAATGCTTTTGAGAAATGATTGCAAGTAAAGCAAACTGTTGCTAAGAGGAACAACACGCTGTTTTCACTTTTTTGTTGCGAGCACAACAAACAGGCTGCATACAACTGCAGAAACGCACAGTTTTCTTAACATTGTCAAACCTTTCTCCTCTAGAACATATGAGTGGTCTATTTTCAGTTTGAGCTCTGCAAAGGTGAGGATTCTGGCATCTCATTTAAAAGCCAATAACTCTCCACAGGGAGAAGCCAACACTACCAGGGGAGGTGGGATTCTGAGAAAAGTGTTTTAAGTAGTGGAGGCAAATCTGTCAGGAAAAGCCACTCAAACGCAACACCACAGGAACCGCACATTTCCCACACTATCATGGCTTCACTCACTATCTGTTACATTCAATCAAATATACTGGGTATACATAAAAGTACAGCGTTCTACTTCTTTCTACTTCTACTCCCCTCTTCAGGTTTTGCATATGAATGGTATTTACAAATGACTAAATTAGAGAGACAGGGGATACAACGTTGTTAAAGAGGTCAGATATTTAATTGACATGCTCTGGCTCTTGCGGCTCCACATCAACTGGAGACCGTGCAGTATGTTAATCTCAAATCAAATGTTCTGACATGCTCAAATGACCTTTGAATGTCACTATCTGACATTTTACAGTCCCACTAACAAACTAGAGAGCCTTCCCACAACAACATATCAGCAATGTCTTCCACTTTTCTTAATTGGCTTGTATTATACCCTCCCATTTTAGCTTAAAATGTCCCTATCTGGCAACTAGCTGCACAACAGAGATACGCTCCAACTACTACTAGCACAGGGGAGCAATCTGGATTTAAAAAAAACAGTGCCTCCTGGATGCAGATGGCAATGGATCTACATGTAGGTACCTGCATCTGATACCAGTCCTCATAACCCCAAATTAGATTGATATTGTGTTGGAGCCAGCGCCCAATAAGAAGTCAATAACAGAGTTGGACAGGTAGCATCCAAGCCTAATGGGGATTTATGCGGAGATCCAACACAACACTCACGGCATGTCAATTGGCAGCAGATGGATCGGCTTTGCTGGACTGTGAATAGAGCCCCCCAATAGGCCGGTCTGGCTCCTGCTTGGCTGAGCCCCAATGATGCAGCACTATTATGACCAATGAGGCGAGTCGACACTGACTAGATGGTTTGTGGCCCCTGATGAGGACTTTTAGTGTTGGTTGCATAAAGCTAATTTGAGGAGATGTTTCCTGGCTTTGCATCATCTGGATGTGACTGAACCATAAAGATAAGAGATGACGTGTAACTTCCATTTCTAACTCGAAGAAAAACTCAGAAAGTTGGACTAGCCTGAAGCAATAAAAGCAATAAGTAAAATAAAATATAGCCATGCCTTGACACACGCACACTACTCTAAAAACAGTTCTCTCTGTAAACAGGCCTCTGTCATAAATATCTCTTTGAAGGGGCTGGGGTGATCGTACTCAGCCCTGCAATACTCCAGCCTCATATTTTACTTCAATTGGACTCAGACTCTGCTTGACCTATTTCTGTAACCCCGAAGTTCAACACAGTGGAAGGAATGGACTGGGATGGAGAGGTTACAATGTTGCTGCTGCAGTCAAACTAGGCCGAGCTGATGAGGGCGAGGGAACTGAAGGAAACGAGACAGAATGATGCATATTAAGTGAATTATCTTTGAGCTGAGAGCAAAGTGTCTGTGATCCAGTCAACAGCCGCCCCCTTTATTTGGACTCCCGTCTCCAATGAATCCAATATAAATTTATACCATAGACTTTGAAGTCCAAGCCTTGTCTGTTCTAATTGACACAAGTTGATAATTGGGCCGTAATTGGAGTTGATTTATGGCTGTGCGGTATGCCAAAGGTTGTGCCCTGTAATATGGAGGGCTGTAATGAGTAGCCTGTTAGGAGTATGTAGGGGGTCTAGCCAAAGTCGTGGCTCATAGGTAATGAACTGATATACAAAATGGGTACTCTTTACGCCTCGGGGCATGAAGACACAATGTGTGGTCGGATGAAAATGAATTTAACAAGATCTAATGTGACTTAGATGCATTGCTTGCACCACTGTCTCATGTTTGTGTCTCTATTTTAGTCTCTCCATTTTGTGTCTTAAATTTGTATTGCCTTTACTCAGACTGAGAGATTAACAGAGACAGGTTTTAGATGTATCATACGTATGGCCGATACCGTAAAGCCATCTGTGTGGGGTCGTTTGTAACTATTAACAAGACACAGGAGCAATTTAGAAAAACTGCTGGCAACCACTATAGTCCTCTGAAAACTGGCAGCAGGTATTAATGCAGATGGTCATTGATATTCTAATGGTAATGCTGGAGCTTCATGAGTCTGAGCTGTGCTGTTAAGCAGCATGTGGGATACCTAATTATACCTCTTACATGTCAACAATCAAGAACACACTCACCTTGAATGGAAAACTGATCTTAGATATTATACAGTATACACAGTCTAGACACACACACACACACACACACACACACACACACACACAGATGTATCTGTCATCTTTTGCTCATTTCTAAATCACACAAGGTCCCCACATGATACTAACTCCGTGTGAACAGGGCTTTAGTCTTGATGTTCGCATATCCTCCGACTTACTTACACCTCACTTTGCCCGGCTTTGCACTTCGTGTAGCCTATTGTATTCTGTTTTCTTTAATTTTATTGTATGTGAAACTGTATGTTGTGTTGCACGCTTATGCTTCTCTTGGCCAGGTCGTTGTTGCAAATGAGAACCTGTTCTCAACGGCCTACCTGGTTAAATAAAGGTTAAATAAAAGTTTTTGGGTTCAATTCTGTATCTTTGGAGGCTAAATTGTTAGAAGGCTGCCTGCAGAATTACAGTACTAGTTAGAATAAGAATAAGGGGCATTGTTTCAGTCCAACCCTCTTCTACGGTGGCCGAGAAGGGTCAGAACACATACAAAAGCTACAACACAAATACAAAAGCTACAACACAAATACAAAAGCTACAACACAAATACAAAAGCTACAACACAAATACAAAAGCTACAACACAAATACAAAAGCCACAACACAAATACAAAAGCTACAACACAAATACAAAAGCCACAACACAAATACAAAAGCCACAACACAAACGCAAAAGCGACAACACAAACGCAAAAGCCACAACACAAATACATAAGCCACAACACAAATACATAAGCGACAACGGAAGTAGCTAGCTATGTGACAACGGAAGTAGCTAAGTGACAACGGAAGTGAACGTGTTGTTGATAAACGGAGCCGGAGGATGAGCAGAAGGAGAAGTTCTTGTATGAGAAGTAAGTGAAACTTACTTCCCTTGCTAATTATGATTACTGTTGCTATGTGATTGTCACAAATAAGCAATGTTGTTCGATATATTTGTATTTTCACATGTATGTACTCTGCCATTTAGGCTACGAAGCTTCGTAGTGTCTTTTAACGCGCAAATGCTATGTTTAAAGTCTATAGTTTGTCACGTTTAGTGAAGCTGTTAAGCTAAATCACACAAATACTATATTATTGTAACTTGTTAAGCGTATCTCGCCATTTAGGCTACGAAGCTACAGCTAGCATTTAACTAACGTTAACTAAATGGCGCCCGCGTCTTTTAACGCGCGAGTCCTACGTTTAACTATCAACTAGCATTACTTGTTAATATATCCATCCTGCGTGTGTGTGCACACTCACTTCACTTGGAAGGTTAACATTGTTCAATGTTCTGCACTTGCTTATGGTTATGTGGTACATGAAGCATAGCACTTAAACAAATACAATATAACGTTAATGTTTAGTAAATTGTTTATTTATTTAATGTTTACATTCCTAATGCTCACCTAATGACACTATTTGTTTTATTACAGATAACTACAGTATGTATTGTCCTTTTTGTGGGTTCAACCTACATGTAGAAACAGCATTCTGCAGTTCATGTGGCAAGAACATCACATTTCTGCATGATGCTGCTAAGCCTGGCACAAGTGAAGGTAACTATTCAAAGATTCCATCATTTTTATTAATCTTCTATACTCAATGAGTGAAAGGCTGCCACTAACAGTTTTTTTTTCATTATTGATTAATGTGTGAGTTATTGTCTGGATTAATGGATTAGTAGTTTGGTTTGTAAAATGTGGATCAGTGTTTCCCAAAGCCAAAGAGAATGTTCTCAAATGTCTTTTGTCCCCAACTCAAAGCTATTCAGTTTACTGTCACATAGGAGAGAAGAAACTAGAACTTTTTATAACAAAATTAAAAAATGACTCCAACTGATTGGATTCTGTTTGAAGCAGGAACTGGAAGCACAGGAAATAGTGCACTGGCTACATTCCTGAATTTTCGAAGTTTGAAAGAGAAAGAGAGACAATCATGTTTCAAAAGAAAAAAGAACCACTGAAAGACAGCAGTGTGAAGGTAACTTCAGTTCAGCTGGTAGTCCATTATGTCATATATTTGCTATGTGTCAATGAACCTACTTCTATGTTTCTCTGTAGATTTCAGTTGGTATTATGCGCATAAAGGATGGAGTGCTGAAACCTGTCAGAGGAATGGTACTACCCCTTGTAGTGCAACCAGGGTCGGATGCAGAGCAATTGCGCAAAGCAGCCGTACAGAAAATGAAAGATTTTAACAAAAATTTAGAGGCTGGTCCCTACCTTCTGCTCTACCCTGATGGTACAAAGGTAATAAATATTCCCGGGACAGAAACAGCCTTCTCTCTGAAACTCTACAAGGATGCTGTTGGGAAGGCTTGGCAACGCCTCACATTGTACATTTGTACGGTGGAAGATTTCCTTACTAATTGTAAGTAATTCTGATATCAATAAAAAAAAAAAAAAAGCTCTCTTAAATTGATTAGTATAAGTAAATTGTCCCATTGTTCATTGTCTAATCTTGTATTTCACAGCTGAGCAATTCAACTCAGACTCGTCTGATTCAGAGGTGATCATTACAAGCAGAAGTGCTGCTGAATTCAATTCAGCTGATACAGTAGTAAGTGTAACATTTGCCATGTTGTACCTGCTTTCATGACTCACGTGCAGGTCAAAGATGGTATGCCCTTTAACAATGTGGTGTGGGTCAGGATGTTCATCAAATGAGAGATACTCTTATTGCTTATATTTCAGGCTATTTCCGTCAAATCTGAAGTGCAGCTGTGATTTGTTTTTACTTTCAGCTATTTAAACCAATCTTGACCAGTACCAGTATTGGTGTTGAAGAAACTCCACACCGTGATCCAGAAACTATGGTAATATGTGGCTCCTATATGTGTAGAGATATTAAAAACTAGAAACTACTATTTAGTTCCCTTAGTGTTTTTTTATTAAAGTGGCAGAGATGTATGTGTTTGTAGCTTTGTCTTTTAAATATTCTGTAGCTAACTAAATTACATAAAGTAATATGTGACACTGACTTAGAGACCCAAAGTGATAATTGAAAGAGTAGTGCCTTTCTTTATAAATAGGACATCTGATACCCCTATCTTTTATATTCAAGCCCTTCTACTCACAAGTCCAATAACTTGTTTGTCATGCAGATCTTACTTTCCGAAGCAGAAGACTGCCCAGGAACATCAGGAAGTGCATTGGAAACTACATGTTATAGGTATGATGCTTTCCTCTCTAAATTTGGAGATTGATTGATTCATTTGGAGACAAGAACAATGTAAATGTTTCTTAATTTTTCAGAAAATACACAGAACTGTATGCACCCATTATAGTAGAGGATTCAGAGACCTCCGGAGACAGTGATGCTGTCACTCATGATATTTCAGAGGATCCAGAGTAAGAAATCAAGTCACCCTTACTACAACTGTTGTTTTTTTCTGGTTAAATGTGTCTTCCACCAAGTATCATCATCATCATCATTACATTCATCATCATCTATTTGTTGGTAGGATAGAACAGAGACCCATTTCAGAAGTGATTGCAAACCTGGCACTCCAGATTGATCGCCACGCAGTCAGCAGATTTCACATTTGCCGCTCTGACATCTGGGATGGTGCCGTCAGAGGATTCAAAAGAGGAACATTCTCTGAAAAGAAGGACCTCCTAGTAAAGTTTTCTGATGATGCAGGCATGTTTGAGGAAGGTATTGATACAGGTGGCCCAAAAGAGAATTCCTCTCACTCCTGATGAAAAGCCTGAACAAACGACCCATATTTGATGGACCTGCAGAGAGCCGCTACCTTGTCTACAACTCAACAGGTACTGTTTTGTGTGGAGTGTTTTAAAGGAACTACATCATTAACCATGCAATTCTTGTTTAACATAAAAACTGATTTAATATGATTACTATGTATTTTCATAAGCAGCAATCAGAGAGGATGAATATAGTTTGGCAGGAAAGATGATTGCTGTATCCATAGTACATGGAGGACCTGGTCCAAATTTCCTCTCAAAGGATCTGGTCAGCTACATCTCAGGGCAGTCCAGTTTCAACTCATCTATAGGAGACATTACAGATGAGGAAATAGGGAAAGTGTTACGAAAGGTATGAGGGTGTAAAATTCTAGCAAAGGTTGTTGGTTAGTGAAGGGTGCAGTTTTGTCAACTTATTAAAGGTTAAAGGTAGTTTTCTGATATGACTATTATATTGTTTATATATATCAAATGAGTTAAGTTCATCATATATTTTTTTAGATACACAATGCATCCTCATTGGAGACCCTGCGAGACCTAATGGTACAGAACAGCACTATGTTGCAGACAGCAGGGTGCTTCAAACATGTAAGGTCAGTTGAGGAAAGGAAGTCGATTGTAAAGGAGTACCTCAGGTGGTACATCATTGACAGAAACCACAGTGCAATTGAAAGGTATGTTTTTTTTTTGTTACTGTTTTAAAAATATATTGTTTGCGTTAAAACCTGGTGTTGCTGTCTTGCTGCTATGTAGTGCACATTCCAATTTTCTGGTAACCTGTTGTTGTATTTCAGATTCAAGGATGGGCTTTCCAGCTTGCAGGTGTTAACAGTGCTGCAGCAGCATCCTGAAGTCCTGACACCTGTTCTCTGCCTGTCAGATAAAAAGTTATCTGCTACGGACATTGAGAATATCTTCCGACCAGAGCTAAGTCTGCGTGGAAGCAACAAGAGGCTACAGGAGGAAAAAAACACTATCTTTCTGGGCAGACTACCTTCTTGATTGTGAAGGTTGGTGAATTTTCTTTTAATTGTGTTATTTTATCCACAGAAATTATAATAAACAGTTCCAGAGTTGTTGTGGATGTTGTTTAATTGCTTTCTACTTTTAGAAAGTCAAAGTGAAGTAACCCTGGAGGAGGTCTTCATGTTTGCCACAGGTGTGCCATGCATACCTCCTGCTGGTATGGAACCTCAGCCACGCCTTCACTTCCTGGCCAGTTCAACGCTCCCTATGGCAAATACATGTGCCAATACTTTAATGTTGCCACTCCTGGAAAACTACAACACCTTTAAGGCAAAAATGAGCTTTGGGATTAAGAATTCCCCTGGCTTTGGATGCATTTAGACAGTTATCAACTGTCAGCCCCTTGAACCATTGTCATTGAATTACCTATGTGGTAAAAGTTGCAGATAAATTAAAAGCTTTTTGTTTGCATTAATAGTAGTGGCCAAATGTTTGTGCCAGTTTTTCAAATTGTTATGTTTGTTGTGTAGTTTGGTTAAATAACACATCACCACTTAAATGTCAGAAGTAGTGTCATTTATGAAACATGGCTGTTAGGGCTGGAAAATATATCAATATTATATTGACATACTTTAGATATACAAGACTAGATATTGTCTTAAATTTTGGGTGTTTATCGCGATATGACACAAGTTTAGTCTTTTCCTTGTTTTTAAAGGCTGCATTATTTGCATTTGCCCACATTACTGTTGATTATTTATCAAAACTGTCATGGTCTTATTTGTGAAAGCACCAATTGTCAACCCTAGAATATTGCTGAAAAATAGACATCGATGTATTAGGTCACAAACATTGTGATAATTGATTTTTTTCTCTGTGTAACTAAGCTGTATTTCTTGCATGTTATGTACATTTAGCCGCTTTGATGATAAACATTGTTTCTATTAAAAATAAAATAAGTAAATAAATAGAAATTAGATTGTGGACTCTTGTTTACACTGTATTTAAAGCCATTTAAAAAGGGTTTGTTTATAGACTGTATATTGCCATTTGTATATTACCATTTGTACAAATAAAAAATAATTTTGTGAATCAACTAATGCCATTTATTCCCAGATACTTCATGAACGCATCATTTCCCAGATCCACTTTAGCCAATCTGACAGACTGCAGGCCAGATAGCATATGTTGGAGAGAAGCATGAAGAACGGATTGCAATATGTAAAACTTAATTTTAAAATTACAGAAGTAGAGGCAATTTAATTTAGTCTTTTTATTTTGAAAATCTGTACAGTGTTAAGGTTAGTAGCACGAGGTAAAACTTTTTAAAAGACATTCATGATTTGTGCAAATTCAATTTATTATGTATTGATATGTTTTCTACATTTGAAGATTTCAATATTAATGACTCAAAATACAAAAGTATGATTTTGGATTTGCCTGTCTGGACAAGGGACTTAACGGCAAAGACTTAAGACTTACTTGCATTTTACAAAACTGACTTGGTCCCACCTTTGGAAATAAGCTACAGTTGTGCTTACACATTTATGAAACCATGCTGAAGTTGAATATATATATATGAATAAATACGAATAAAAAAATCTTGTAAATTTCTTTATTTCTTAATTTAAAAAACAAAAATGGGAAAAATCCAACCTTTAAGGACACCAATTTTCTTTCTGCATGAATAATGTATTACAAATAAATGAAAGTTCTTCCTTAAAATACAGTAGTATACACACCCTGTACTTTACCCCAGTGTACTTATGACCCCTGCATTTTAAGGAAGAACATTTCTTTACAATACATATCCATTCACAAAGAAAATTGGTGTCCTTAAAGGTTGGATTTTTCCCCATTTTTTTTTAATTAAGATAAATTTCCAAAAGATTATTTTTTATTCCTCTTTTAGTCAACTTTAGCATGGGTTCATAAAAGCGTTTACCGCAACTGTACATTAAAGATCAGCCATGTTCTTCAGGGTGATGTAGTTCTCTACAGCAGATTCCCATTGTAGAGGAGATGTCAAACCACTTTGTCTCTGCAGTTCTTCAAAGCGAGTTTGCTGTTCATCCTCTCCACCAGGAGTTGCTGGCGCTGGCATGAGGCTGTCAAACTGGCTCAGGGTTTGTGTAGATGCTGGGAATCCACAATTCCTTCCGTTAAATCTAGGAGCATGTACAAAAAAAAAAAAAATCCAGAATCACTCACTAACAGTTTTCTTTCAAATTTATTTGAGTTATGTTCATTATTTTAGTCACGTACTTCTCATAGGACAATGATGCAGAGACACAAAAAGATACTAAGTCAACATGATCATGAGTTAAAATAAGTCACAACTACATATTTGACCAAAATGCTTGAAGCATGTGTGTATTTTTGTGACAGCTAGATGTTTGATGTGCAATGTTATTGTACTATCTATCCATGAATCCACCATGAACTATAGTTCAAATAAAGTGTTACCTGATTAGGTTTTTTTTTTAACATGGTGATGCAATACTCACCTGTGAGGCACATTGTACATAGCCTCTGGTTTACCAGATGGGCATTGGGATTGGCGAACTGGACGAATAATAGTGTGAGTGTTCCACAATTGCTTGTATTCATCCAGTTCATTCTGCAGGACACCCAAGAAGCAGTATCGCACCAAACTTATGTGTTGATAGTTGCCATTGAAGAGATGCCTCTCCCTCAAGTCACTGAACAGATCCATCCAAAATTGACTCCTAGTTAAGAATACACACATTAACACACTATAATGTCGTAGATATTAGAAAAATGTAGAAAGAAAATAGTCTCAAGCTGACACTAAGGAAATACAACAGCCAACATGAGGCACCCACCAAGCAGGAGTGAGTATTGCCTAGATCAGTAAAACATACAGTAAATACACAAATGTAGTAGAGCATAAATCAATGAAGAATTTAATGTATGAGACAAAAACCTTTGTTTCGAAAGTAGGACCACCAGCTTTCAATGCGCTGGTTGGATGTTGAAGTGCCCGACATGTGGCTTTTGGCTCCTGCAAACTCATCTGCATGCTCTGATCTCAGGGAACAGTGAAGTGATGCCATCAGTCCATTTTCTGTGCCGCAGTCTGTGCGGAGACGCATTGGAATAATTCCAAACTCAGCTACACACTGCATGTAATTTTGAGCAATTATGCCAGGGTCATTGTTAGACTTTCCACATTTCAGCCACATGATTTTTCTAGAAAATCCATCGATACAGCCACTAATTGCAATCCCAAAAGGTTTCATTTTATCATAGCCATCAACATGCCAGACGTCATTGGGTCCCATTGAGTGGTATGCTCTCCGGACGAATCTGCGTCTAGAGCGATTTTCTTCCGGACGGATCCAGTTCTCCCATTAGGCGCATCACATCATCTCTTCTGACTATAAGAGAGTACTTCTGTCTCAGAGTCTGACACATTGCTCGGTATCATAAGAGCTGGCCTGATCCCTTAAGTTCCTCAGATATAGCTGCCTGCACAGTTGCAAACGGAGTGTAGTTTGTCCTCCGGGTCAGGCGTGCATCCTGTAGTCTTCTTTTTAAAGTGCTAAGACTCAATGAAATGTTGTGCTTGGTTGCCAGTAAGTCCATTATTACTTCATAACTATGGCCTTCTGTGAAATACTTCTGAATAAGTTCATCTGCCATTGTAGCTTCAGGACCTGATGGGTAGGAATGAGGACATTATATTTAAGATTATTAGATGCACTGCATTAATGTACCGTGTTTTAACTTTTACTTAGCATTGAAGAAACAGTACAGAGTAAAAGATACTCAAAGTCAATTACATTAATTACAATTTGAATTACATTTAATTACAAAAGTGGTTAACTTCATGTTCATTTGTCAAATAACAAAGCAATCCAGTATCTAATTACACTACATGTCAGAACTAAACATAGCATACCTTCATCTTGAAGACTCCATAAAAACTGAACGTTTCTGCCACATTTCCCACAATATGACAGAACATGTTGAAGGTTCACTCCACAAAATGGACAAAACATAACCTGTTAAAAGACCAAGGAAAGCAAAGTTTTAGACTACAACCAAGGCACATGTTCTCAAACTTGTGGGATGGTAATCTAAATACTCTTCTACACAAAGTTGATCCCTTAATACATTTGTACTGGTGCATACACGGACTCATATAGTTAGTGATTCATTATCTCCCTCCAGGAGTAAACACGAAGCAAGGTCATGGTGAAAATTCTGGGTTTATTTCATTCACACCAACCGTGTATGTATGACAGATTACGCTACTAATACTGTAATAGGCAGCATATTAAAAGGTAACACAATTAGCATTCACTTTAAACATCTGTTTACCGCAACCATTACCACATATGTTATGTATATGTGTTTAAACAGCTTCACTAAACGTGACAAACTATAGCTATCTAGACTTTAAACATAGCGTTAAAAGACGTTACGAAGTTATAGCTATCTAGCTAAATGTTAGCTAGCTAACGTTAGATAGCTGTAGCTTCGTAGCCTAAATGGCAGAGTACATACATGTGAAAATACAAATATATCGAACAACATTGCTTATTTGTGACAATCACATAGCAACAGTAATCATAATTAGCAAGGGAAGTAAGTTTCACTTACTTCTCAAACATACAAGAACTTCTCCTTCTGCTCATCCTCCGGCTCCGTTTATCAACAACACGTTCACTTCCGTTGTCACTTAGCTACTTCCGTTGTCACATAGCTAGCTACTTCCGTTGTCGCTTATGTATTTGTGTTGTGGCTTATGTATTTGTGTTGTGGCTTATGTATTTGTGTTGTGGCTTTTGCGTTTGTGTTGTCGCTTTTGCGTTTGTGTTGTGGCTTTTGTATTTGTGCTGTAGCTTATGTATTTGTGTTGTGGCTTTTGCGTTTGTGTTGTCGCTTTTGTATTTGTGTTGTCGCTTTTGTATTTGTGTTGTAGCTTTTGTATTTGTGTTGTAGCTTTTGTATTTGTTCTGACCCTTCTCGGCCACCGTACTCTTCCCTACAAAATGTGTTTGTAAACTGCTAATTCGGTTTGCCAAATACATTTTGTGACACAATTACTGCAAGGATTACCTTCACTGGCAGTGTTTGTTTCTAGTCCGGAAAGCCTTAGGGCCCCGTCAGACCAGCATTTGTGACATTGGCATTTGAACTTAAATCAATTTATTTAAATAGAAACGCTGCATTCCATGGAGTGACTTGCGGATGCAAAGTAAATCCATAATGAACCTTTATGTACAGTTTGACTTTGGTGAACTCTGACATGCAAGTTTGCGCCATTTAGCAATAACAAACTATCTTGACAGTGCTGACATTTGAGGAAACAGAAAGTCCAAAATAGAGGTAGCTGTCAGATTAGCTGTGTTGCACTGTCCACTTTCACTTAACCCTACTTTGGCGGAGTATAAACTGCTCCACAAAAGATTTATGATTTGCAGTTATTTGTGAGAAAGGAGTTGATAGAGCACATATCTCTTGTTTTTAAAATCTGTAATTTTACTTTTACTTAAGTACGTATTGTACTTTGCTACATTTTAAACCAAATCCGTTAATAAGTTCTCTGTTTTGGCAAAATATCTGTCAACGAATTCAAATCAAAATGGATTTCGTCATTTTTTTTTTTTTTTTTTTTTTTTTTTTTTACTTTTAGCTCTGTTCCCTTAACAAATGGCAAAAGACTGGGATTTAATGAAATAAGTTTAAAGGGGTGATAGAATGCAAAACTGATTTCACCCTGTCATAGTTGAATAACGAATAAGTTCGGTGGGTAAATAGGACATACATAGAAGCTCAAAGTCCCACTGACACCCCTTTACTATGAAAATCTCATCTTTTGAAACTGCTGCTGAAAACGGGCGAATCTCAACAAAGCTGGAAGTTGACGTCAACCTCCCAAAAACCGGAACCTTTGTCAGCCCATGGGTGTATTAAGAGAACGGTCACGCCCCAACATTTACATATGGCTACACAACTGACCTGAGATCAGGTAGTCTTCTGAATCTAGCTAGGTTACGCAGATCTCTGCTATTCCATTACAAAATTCACTTCTGAAACATTTTTATGCGAGAAATCAACTATGTAAAGCTCAAATATGGGCCACTTTATGAAAATGGATGGCTAATTGCAAATTTTGTCCGACTGTGTGTCAGAGTTCAGCGCCGGTGCTGTCTGTGTTGCTGCCTCGCCGCCCGGCCTGCCTTCCTTCACAGACCCCGGCCTGCTATGAGGTACTTGGAGCTCCGTCATTACTGGCAGCCCACAGCACTCCATAACCGCGCAAAGTCACCTTCTCTTGGGGCAATAGACAACTAAATGCCCCTGCTCTGACAGAGCTCCAGGGCCTGAAACTCCCCTCTTCCTGCTAGCTAAATGCCCGGTATATGTGAGTGAGAGCACGGTCAGCGAGCTTGTTACACCAGCAATCTCTTACCACAGGTTTCAGTTAATCTTTTAATGTGTGTAATTATAATGTGTTGAGTTATTTAAACAAACGATTGGGGAAATACACGCCTCTTGTCCATGAGTCTCATTGATAGAGCCTGCGGCTGGATGGAGCTAGCTAGCCTCCTCTTAGAATTCCTCTGGAATTCACAAAAATTCATTAACTTGAAATCGGACACCGTTGTTAGCTTTATAAGACATTTAGTTAGATGTTGTATAAGTGGCGTGATGAAATTCAAACTGTAAATATACTCGAATTACGACCAAAAATGAAGCTAACTAGCCGCAATCTTGTACACATAGCTAGGATTGTAGGGACAGTCGCAGCTAACAAATATTCATTAACTTGAAATCGGTGTTGGAAACCCGTAGTGTACAGATTTGATCATTGGCAAATTATCAAAGATGTTTTATCAATATTAATAAAGTTATGAATATGGTTATTAATAACTGTATCAAATCGACAAACAATCAAAACTGGGCACCACCCTGCAAGTCAGGGACCAATAAATCAAACTGTGGAACAGTCTCATTTCTGTGAAAATCCTTTAAAAGGGAACAAAGGAAGGGGTGATTTCGAGCATGGACCCGTTCAGCCAGCAATTATTACAACAAGTACACAAATAATCACAAGCAACTGCTAATTAAGTATAATAAGATTTATTAACGTCACAATTATCAGTAGCTAATCAATAATCCTTCAATAATAAACTTATATACCTTTTTACAATATCACAACCAAAAAACAAAGCAAAAACAAAGCAGCATGGACACGTCTGTGTCTGTGTGTGAGAGAGAGTGAGTGAAAGAGGAGGGGCGGTGTCAAAATGTAGTTCTAACAGGAGACTACCAAAATGGCTACTCCGGTGAGCCGCACATAACTATTTAGCCTCAAGAGGGCGATAGTGGTGCTGGGTGCACGAGGGGGGGGTGCTAGGCAACGCGCATGCTTAGCCGATATGGTAGTTCCTGTGTTAGCTCTGTACAAACGTAAGCCGATTCCACGTGGCTAAGCTAGCAGCGTTAGCTCGGGAGCTACCCGGCTAGCCTGTGTCGTGTGTGTGTGTATGTGTGTGTGTGTGTGTGTTAGTAAAAGAAGAAAGAGAAGAAGTGTAAAGAAAAGAGGCACTCTGATCTTAGTTATCGAAAATGAACAGTTTCCCTCAGCCCCTCAGGTCGGACCACACGTGTAGTTAGGACAGACTGAGACTTTTGACTTTTGAGGGAAACGGCCACTATAACCACTCTAGTGGCTAACAGCTGATTTACCGCGATTATCTCGCAGACAGTAACTAAACTCCGTGAAAGGAGTGACTTAGCAGGTAGCGATTACAGTTATACCCAGCTACTTAACACAACATCAACAGTACCATGATCACTGATACATTCACAGCAACAGATTAATAACCAGATATGGGCCAATACATGATTACAATCACAGATCACATTAATGGCAACAAGTGGTAGCGAACCCTTTGCTCATTAATAAACAAACCCAAATCATCTAACGGTGCCCAGACCTGTGTAAGCCTCTTACGGTACATGTGTTGTTTGTAGTTAATCTCTCGCCAGAGTTTAACGATCCGTTTTGTCCAGAGCAGTAGACGAAACGCAATCCAGGTCGACAGCAAGAAAAACGGGACGTAGTCCTTTCTTGAATCCGGGGTGATTAAACCCGCTGCAGATAGAGGAAATACTGGGCCAGTATTTCCTCGGATCCCCTTGGTATATCAGAAAGATATAAAAATGTCCCAGCTCAATCTCGACCAGCGAGGTGATGCTGGCTAGCTAGCCCGGACTAGTGCGCCTCCTGTCAGTAACTGGGTCACCGTGGAAAAAGCAAAGAAGCACAAACGCGGACAGTTTTTATCCCTCCTCCGCCTCCTAGTGGCGGGGTGGTGCATTCAAAGGCCCGACGACCAATGGGAAAACTGCAACTTTGTCACAGGTGTGAAGCAGTTCTTTGTCTCACCCCCAGTCTGCCTTGACACCCCTCGTGTTGAAGGTAGAAGCTCCATTTTGGCGACTCTGCCTGTAGGAGTTTGGTGAAACTGGCTTTGGGATTCACATGTAGGCCAAGATCCTTTGTCTTGCTTTCCCTGTGTCCTTTGTCTCTGCAGTCAGCTCAATCTGAGCCATTTTTGGTTAAAATCAATGTTTAACCAGCTTCTTGGTCCCCAACATCGGACACCGTTGTTAGCTTTATAAGACATTTAGTTAGATGTTGTGTAAGTTGCGTGACAAAATTCAAACTGTAAATATACTCGAATTACGACAAAAAATGAAGCTAACTAGCCGCAATCTGTACACATAGGATTGAAGGGACAGTCGCAGCTAACAAAACCCTTACAGTTCACAAATATTCATTAACTTGAAATCGGACACCGTTATTAGCTTTATAAGACATTTAGTTAGATGTTGTATAAGTGGCGTGATGAAATTCAAACTGTAAATATACTCAAATTACGACCAAAAATGAAGCTAACTAGCCGCAATCTTGTACACATAGGATTTTAGGGACAGTCGCAGCTAACGAAACCCTTACAGCTCACAAATATTCATTAACTGGAAATTGGACACCGTTGTTAGCTTTATAAGACATTTAGTTAGATGTTGTGTAAGTGGCGTGATGAAATTCAAACTGTAAATATACTCGAATTACGACCAAAAATGAAGCTAACTATCCGTGATTTGTAGCTACACATAGATAGGATTGAAGTGACAGTCGCAGCTAATGAAACACCTAGCTGAACTTCACAAATATTAATTAACTTGAAATCGGACACCGTTGTTAGCTTTATAAGACATTTAGATGTTGTATAGCTAAGTGGCGTGACATTGTGTGTAACATTTGGTAAGAGATTGCTGCTGTAACAAGCGTGCTGACCGCGCTCTCACTCTCACACAACGGGCCATTTAGCTAGCAGGAAGAGGGGAGCACTGGAGCTCTGTCAGGGCTGCCAGCCTAACGGAGCTGACAGCAGGCCGGGGTCTGTGAAGGAAGGCTGGGCGGGCGGCGAGGCAGCAGCACCGCCGCTGAAGTCTGACACTTACCATACGTCTTACCATATTTGCAATTAGCCATCAATTTTCGTAAAACGGCCCATATTTGAGGTTTATATAGTTGATTTCTCACATAAAAAAGTCTCAGAAGTGAATTTGGTAATGAAACATTGCAGTGTCTGGAATATGAGATTCTGTTGCTTCTCTAATGTGTGTGTATTGGGGATTCGCTCAACCAATCAGCGCGCATCTCTAATGTCTGCGTATGGCAATTTGCTCAACCAATCAGCGCGCAGCTCATCTAAATATTCACGAGCATACCATATTTGGAAGAAAAGCTCTTGTTACAAATAGGGCCAAAACACAGGGATGCATAAGGGCCAATAAAATATCAACCAGGCCATTTTCAGCCCAACCAATGTTACATACCCCATTAGGAGACCATAAGGAACAGTGTGAAATACTCTATATAATCATTCTATCACCCTTTTAAATAAGCTATCAAAACAGGTATAAATATAAAAAAAGTATATCTCCACATTTTAAATGAACTACTTTTAACTTTTACTTCAGTAGACTTTTATACCAGTAATTTTACTTGTACTTAAGTAAAAGTTCATCAAAGTAATCATACTTTTACTTAAATAGAATAGTGTTCTACTCTTTTCACCTCTGGCGTTTTGCGGGGTGCAAATGTTTGAACAAAACAAGTTCTTTCTCAAGACTATTTTGCAGACCAACCGTCTGATTGGTTTAAAGAAATGCAATCAACTCAGAGCGTTTTTTGTACCCCTATCCTGGAACGAATGTGTGGAGGAGCCAGACCTTACTCCGCAGCGCTGTGGAGATATGATAGACATTGCAAGACTAGCTCGTCAGCAACAGTAGCCTAGTTCCCAAAATGGACAACAAGCTTCCAGCACCACCTATGGGCTGGGCACTTTGACAACTGGAGTCTGACATTTGTGTCATATGTGGTTAGGTTTAGGCTACTGAAATACTTGGTCAAGGTTAGGGAAAGATGGTGTTTTGGCTAAATATCCAAAAAGACAACACATTCCATTTCATTCTTCAACGAGGTAAAACAACAAAAACACTAGTTGCCACGGTTTGGCTATTGTAGGAATAGCCAAATTAAATGCATTGTCAGTTTTGAACAAATGTTCGGTATTAACATGTTGTGTCTACAGTGAGCAATTTGCAGATTTGTTCTTCATGAATAGTCCTTATTATATTCTCATGGAAATTAGATATGAACAAATTTTAGGAGATGGCGATCTTTCAAGGTCTAAAAATGTGTCTGACTGAGCAAGAAAGCACCCACTGACTCTCCAAACATGACTTATAAATCAGACATAGTGTATGATGTATCTTAATTTACGACTGTCACTTCTGTCAGGCTTTGTGTTTTGTGAATAGCTCCCACAATTATGTAACACTCAGCTGTGTTTTGTATTTCAGCAGCAATTTGTATGGAATCTGGCCATTCTATCGGAGTATGGCTTCACCTAAGGATTTTAAGTATATGTGAGGGCAACCCAAATGCGATGAGGACACGCAATCTCATAATCACATTTTGAATCATGAGTGTGAAATCAGGCTTTGTGACAAAGGCGCAGCTCTCCTCTTTAATTACTGTCGAGAAATCTTCTTCCCAGGCCTATCACCCCTAGAAACCCCAGCACATACCCCCATCCTTCTATCCAAACCGGCCATCTGTCTATACAGTGAGTAATGCATTCCTAATATGCAACCAAAATGTAGCTGTCATTCTCACCCTCATCACACACACACACACACACACACACACACACACCAATATATTAGCATTATTGTGTGTGTGTGTGTGTGTGTGTGTGTGTGTGTGTGTGTGTGTGTGTGTAAGAGAGTAAGTGGGGCTGTATGCCAGGTGAGTAGGAAGTGTGGTGACAGAGGTGTGGAGGTTGAAGCCGAGGTTTTTTGTTGTTCGCTTGTGAATGGTGGCAGGTGTTTGAGAGGCAAAAAGTCCCTCTAATGAGCAGAGCAGCCCGGCTCCGGTAGAGCTGGGATGGGTTGGACTGTTGTAGAGGGGCAGCAGTAAAGGTCACCTTTTCTGAATCTTGTCAGGCCTGCCACAGAAAACAGAAACCAGCTAGAAAATAGCAGAGGCCGGCATGCACTACTGCACTGTAGTCAGGATGTAAACTGATGGGGGATTTCAAAGATTATACCGATATTGAATGTGACCCAAGGCTGCCAATATTTAGCAGTGCAACTACTTCTAGTAGAATTAGTTGCCACTAATAATTTGTATGGAATCTGATCCAAATGTCAAATATCCTAAATAAAAGATTATTTTGCAGCTCTTTCAGTGGGGGTTCGTAAATTCTAAATAAAATCCTCGTGCACCTCTGACCTGAGTTCTGCCTCCCTCTGGATTTCAGCTCTAGCTGAGACAGTGGCGGATCTAGAACATTTTACATGGGGTGGCAAAGGGGTGGCAAGAGGTCTTTTCATAAATCACACGTGAAGCCTGTCGTAGGATGATTTCTGCGCTCATATCTGCACTGGTTTCTACGTTAGGTTGATAAATGAGGGCCATTGTCCCATCAAGTTTGTTTTTTATAAATCACAACCTTTGCGTGGGAAGTGGTGTACGCACGTTTTCAGCCCCGTTTTGTGCGTATGCCACGTTTATAAATGAGACCCCAGGTACCCAAATGCAGACCCAGACGAGGCGAGTTAAATAAACAAGGTGAGGTTTTATTTGGATATTGTACGTGGAAAAAACAGGCGAGTGCAGATGGTGGAGCAGTGGGTGTAAGCGAGCCGGCTGGAGGGTTTGTGAAGATCCAGTACACTGGTGAAGTAGACAGCTAGGCGGAGGTGCAGGGAATATTCCAGGTGACCAGAAACTGCAGACAGAGGAACAGGAGGCAGATTAGCAAAAAGGCAAAAAGTGCTAAGTAGCTGAGCAAACTTTCCACACTGACTGATGTACGCAAGGCTAACAATCCGGCGAGGACTGGAAGGTTGGCCTGGCTTATAAAGGAAGTAAACAGTTGATGAGGAACAGGAGTGCTGAGTAGTCTGATGAGCCACAGGTGCATAGGCAGGAGCTGAGTGACCACGCCCACCATCGGCTTCCAGAGCACGTGGGAGAGAGCAAAAACACGGAGACGGACACCAAAACACACCAAGCACAAAAAAAAAGGAGAAAAGGACACAAAAACTACATTCACACACATACCATGAAGGAGGCCAGGTTCACGGCCAGTGGGCCGTGACACCATCGCTAAAATCAGGTTTGCAAAAGTAATAACGTCTGAGCACTAAACGATTTCACAAAATCACAATGATAAACTATTTTTCAGGAGTGCTGAGGTGATTTATAAAATAGCCTAGCGTCGCCCATGTGTTGCCGTTCTAAACTCCGGTGGATTTATGAGGACTATGGTTAACTGCTCCTCAGATCTCTGCAGGGTAAATTCAGACAGCTAGCTAGACTATCGTCATACATCAGCTTCTGTGAGGACTGCTGTGTTCCACACAATATTTACAGGTATTAATCTAAATACACATATTTACAAGTATGTATGTACAGGTTATTAGCTACATGCGACAAAGCACAAAGAACATTTGAAGACCCAAAAAGGAACCTTTGGTAAAAAAGGGTAAAAAATGTCAAATACGTGCTATGGTGAAAAAGTAGTGCATAAAAAGCACTACTATGTAAGTATTTACACATCAAAATCCACGTATATTTACATTTATGTTATAGGTTACAGTAGCCTGTGTAGTGTACAGGTTATTTGCAACATGCCAGACATTGTAACAATCACAAGTGACAAAGCACAAAGGACATTTAAGACCCATAAAGGAACCCTTGGTAAAAATGGTCAACAAAGTCAAACAAGTGCTATGCTGAAATCGTATTGCAGGTACTACTATATAACTTTTTACATACCTACATATATAGCTATAAATTGCAGGAACCCCCATGTATCAAATCCATACTTCACCGTTAACCGTCAAGCCACTAAATAAACCTCTGCTGAACTGTTACATTTGTTAACGATCATATGACACGAGACAACACCATCTCTCCCTCTGTGCGCACATACACAGTGCATGAAAACTGGGATTTTCGTCAGTATGCGGCACTGTAGATTGTCGTGGAACTTCAGGTTTACGACTGCACACGGCAATTTACAGGCAACACCGAAAATTGTCGGAAATTGACGTGGGCCTTGCTTGGCAGTTGTCCCCCCATTGCCCCCCCTCCCACTAATTCTAAGGGAGGCTTTCACATGTAAATGAAAATGCTGTGAGCTATACAAATGCAAATCATGGTAGCAGCAGGGGGGGTTTTACCCCAGGTGACATTTTTCTAAAAGGTATTAACTTAATTTTAAGAAAATCTCTTAAAATAGATCAGACTCAGTATAGCCTAATTGTAGACTCTTCAATTTTAGCTTGAATTGATTTATTTAATGAAAGTATGCTAGATTAATTACTTTGTATGTCATTAGCAATGACCAATGTTATGTTAAAAAGATACACAAAATAATTTATTTCAACAATTAGTTTTACAGGCTTTGCCACAAAGGTTAAATGTACATTCCATGATTCATTCACAGTCTCCTAGAGCTCAACCACTGTGCATAGTGACATGACTACAGTCTTTGGTCTTGCTCATCCAACATTGTCTGGTGGAATGGAGACAGAGGCTCCACTGTACAGTTTTCTAAGAGAAGTCTTTCTGCTGACACCAAAACACTGTGCTTCAAATATTCGCATATCAGCTTTGTCACTGCATGACAAGGTCCCAACCATTTGTCTTCTTAAAATACTGGCAAATTCAGCACCATATTCACATGTCTATGGCATATGAAGCTGTTGGCTCTGCTGAAATTGCCTCATAATCTAGACTTCAATTGTCCTGTGGTTATTAAGCTTTCCCAGTAATCCATTTAAACTCACTGTAATTCACCTCCACACCAGTATGTGCGCTGTTCGCGCCCTGCTGGTTAATCTGCTCTCTTTGTTTCTCAATCACTCTGCCCCGCCCGCGATATTACGAATCCCACTATGGCCACACCAAAGACCCGCCCTTCAATAGCGTTCACACACTACTATTGGCCAGGCGTCCATGCTTACATGTACAGGTCCTATCCCCTGACCAATCCCCTAACCCTAACCTTAACCACTCGAGGTGAAATGCCTAACCCAAACCAATCGGGCTGCTTCGTAGGGCGGGTCTTGGCGTGGCCATAGTGGGATTCGTAATTTTGCGCCCCGCCCCCGCCTTCACTGCTTCCATTTGAAAAAAAACGGCGGGAGATGAGTCCGAGAGTTAGGAGTATTTAATATTTCAGGCCGACTGGTAAAAGAGTTGTCTGTACACTCTGTCAAACTTCACTTGGAAACACACAGGAGTTGTTCAAGACGTTTGGAGCGTTTTTTTCTCTTCATATCTCCTCCGGGTCTCCAAAGATGCGCTCACAGAAAAGGAAAAGACAACGTAAGTATATGATTATTAATGAAACGGCGAGCTAGTCTGTACTGTTTATTAACTCTTGATCGTACAGTGACTGTCTTTGGATGTTAAAGAGACTACTTAGACTTGGCAGTAATGTTTTAAACCCCACCAAGTTTAAACGCGAGCAGCACAGACCTGTGGCTGCTTTCAGCGCCATTCATTACAGAGCTGAGCGGGTGAGTTGCTTTATAAAAGTGTATTTTTATTATCTTGTAATTTACAGAAAGCAGTTCGCCGTCTTCACAACTCTGAGACAAACTGTAGTAGGCGCTACGAACCGGAGCAAGGGTAAGATTTAAAGAATATGCTTTCATTGAATTCTTCTGTATAAGGACATAAATACGTTAATAGATACCGATCTTAACCGTACTTTTTTACAGACTAACCTCGACTCATAACGAGGCTGTGACCTATATTTGCTCGGAGCTGTCTGCAAGTCCAGATTTACATTCCGCTGATAATGACGCCACTGTGTGTAAGTAATTTTTACTTTTTCATCTTTCCTTGTTTAATTTTACTGTGATTTATGTTTGTTTTTTATTCATACCACTCTCATATAATTATTTTCCAGCTGCCTGTAAGACGTATAACGAGACAGCACGCAGGAGCTTCAGCTAGAAACAACCAGATGTGGCATCGCGGGCAGAAGCTGTGAAGAGTTCAGCTCGGAGTCGGTCGAGAAGAAAAGAGGGTAAGATTAGATCCATTTTTGGTCAATGGTAATATTTTTCAGGTGTCTTCATAGATGTGTTGTGTCCGTAAGCAGTATATCGCGCAGTATTGATTGTCTTTATTGATTGATTTTACAGCTGCTGGAAGCGAGACAGAGTGTGCTGGCTGCGGGTGAGCGGGACATTTGGAAGTGCGCCACCATAGACATCCAGGACAACGCACAACAGACCTCTGCACTATGGACCGAATTCAGACCGAATGCTGCCGGTTACCTACAGCTCCGAGCCGGCCACGGGTTAGATGTGGACGGTGCTGCTCCTCGTGAGCGTGGGCTATTTGTTGTGTGTGCTGTGTTTCTCCGATGCTTTGTACATAGTTTTTTTCTGATTGCGTTTGTGTTTTCAATAAAGCTCTATCTTTGAATAAACAGCACGTTCCTAGCAAATCATTTTAATTAGGATAATATGAAATTAATATACAACATAGCATAAATATAAAATACATATAATATATATATTATATATATATATATATATATATATATATATATATATATATATATATATATATAATTTTAACATTATAATAATGGCCCAGGTTGACCAATAGCCTAACCCATGACAAACCTGTCAACCAATCACGAGAGATTTTTCTTGTTTAAAAGTAGTGGTTTCATCCAATAGCGAGTGGGGAAATTCCAGCCAGGTCAGACGTTCTCTGGCCAGGCTACTATTCATATTCTAATTAGATCCATTAACACCTCCGCGGGGGCTCTCCACATACGTCATGGTTCGTTTCCGACAATTTGTGGCACAGACGAACGTGACGTTCACAGCCTGTAAATTGTCGATAACTGCCGAAAATTAGGGGGATTTCCGGGCGTTTACGGGGACGGAAATCCCACTTTTCATGCAGTGACACACACACAAACGGTCCGGTTCTGGTGGTTGATGAACGCAGATATGTGCAGCAGACACATTTTCAACGGGCACTGTACTAGTATTTACAATTACAGGTTATTGGCAACATGCCAGTCATTATAACAGTAACGGCCAGCGACAAAGCACAAAGGAATATCGCAGGAGGAGCACTTTACTGGTGTCTTTGCATGATACTGCCTGCACTTCAGCCGACCAGCAGTGCTGTGCACTGGCCTGTGATGTGCTCCACATGGAGCAGGAGGAGGACCGGGTGTGGCTGTGGAGGAAGACCCCGCCTCTGCCAGCTCCACTGTGGAATGGACCACTCAGATGCCCTGATAGGGTATTAGAAAGTTCTGCACAAGACTTCATGGACATCGCAATTGTGAATGCCTTCCTCCTCCAGAAGGAGGAACGCCTCTCTGAATGCCTTTTGAGGCAGAGGTACCTCTCCTTTGCCAATTGCAATGTCCTTCTGGAGGAGGAATGCGTTCACAATTGCGATGTCCATAAAGTCTTGTGCAGAACTTTGTAATACCCTATCAGGGCATCTGAGTGGTCCACTTCACCCATACACCTACAGTAGATGAACAGACAATATACAAAAACATTAATGTATACAGCACACAAATATAACATTTCCAAGAGCATACATGAAAATGTAGTTGAATATATATTAAGTACCGGTCTGAGATGTCCTTCAACTGCCACTGCCCATCTGCAGCTTTGACCCTGCTCTGCACTGTGTCCTCTGCTTGGGCCCTGTGGAGAGTTGAGCACAGAAAAACATCCCTTGTGTTTCGCCACTGAACAAAGAGCAGGGAGTCATTCCTGATCCAGCTTATGCTGCCATGAGGAGATTTTGAGACCAGAATGTTGAGTTGAATTGAGTTGAATGTTGGGAATCCAATTCTGTTAGGGAATCCAAGTTTGTGTGGATGGTTCCGCATGCCCAGGTCCTCTTCAGAAGGAGGTCACGAAACAGGATTGCCCAGCAAATGTACATCAATTAGCTCCATCACTGCCTGATAACTGAGTCCCTTACCACTGTTTCCCTGGCACTTTCCCTCATAAACAAAACTGCAAACTTGTAATGATGACAACAGATGAGCGCATCAGCACAGTGAGCGCATACGGGGCAACAAGCGCACGTTAACACAGGCGCATACAAGAGACCCAATCATATAATTGAAATAAAATTCACATATGCCTAGACAACTAAGTGGAAATACTTCCACACAGTAGACTTTCCTTCATTTTCAGTGGTTTTAAAATCTCCTGAGGCCAACTTCTTTTTAACATCTTACATCGTTGCGCTCTGAGCGCTCAATGCGCTGCGGCATGCAGTCTGCCTGATATGCACTTGTTTCGTTGTCAATTAAAGCTATAAACACATTTCTGCACACAGGAAGACGGATATTGTTACTGCAATCGCACCTTAGGTGCGATTGCAGTAACAATATCCGTTGCGATTTGCAGTAACAAGTATAATCTTTAAGAGTGTTTTTACTTCTTGATATCTGACCCAAAAGTACACAGATGTAAATGGTCATGTAACAAAAATCACATGTTTTAACCATCTAGGCATGGTGTATAGCTACATGGGATCAATTTATACTCTGAAGAAGCTAAATCAATTGTGGGGAGTGTTAAGAATTTCTAAAAGACGTGTTCGTTCTGATTTCTGGAGGAGGAAGGAGAGGATGTGGTCAAATTGAAAGTTAAGCAAAAGGTTTAATGAAACAGCATGAAAACGACAAGACAAAACACAATCAAACATAAAACATAAAACACTGCAGCTGACAGCGGACTGATCTCATGCTTCTCCTTGTGGAGTTTCAGAAGAACAGTCATGTGACATGACAAACAATACGCTGTAAACAGCGGACTTCAACGTGCTGCCCCTGTCGGGGTCACAGATTGAAGTGCTGAAATCACCTCAGTTTCCGAATTATATTCCTGTGGAATTGTGGGTCTCTGATTAAAGACACACCTCTGATTTTAGGTTTACCCCAGGTCACAGACAAAGGTCGTTTCACATGGTAGTGCCGATTCTGTTCAAGTTTACAGAGTTTGCATTTCCTTTGTTCTAATCACGTCTGGCCCTGCAGGGAGTGGCTCCCCAAAACCAAAAACAATAGTTACCTTTCCTGTGGGGACAATGAGTCTTCTTCATATGGTAAATGTCAGACATGACCTGATTAATTCTTTAGAAGCTAGGTTTTGGGTGAGGCAGTCAAATGCTGATGTAGTTACTTGATTAAATTTAGCTGCAGGCGCCATTAAACATTGTTTTCAAAACATAAGCCGGGTTTTAACTTTTTAACTTCAACAGGAGGAAAGAAAAAAGCTGTAATACAGACTAGCTGATGGTGATTGCTTCTCTGTGTGCTTCATTCTACTATGAAAACAAGAATAGAGACACTGACACGTTAGGTTTACAAAAGGATTTTTTAAATGTATTAGTTTAATTTTATTTCTGTATCTACGAGCGTGCTGTAAGGCTGTCTGACGGCTCCACCGGTAGCTTAGCCTAGCACAGAACATGCAGGTGAATGGTTCCAGTAATCCTACTGCTCCCAATTGTGACAAAATAACACCAACATGTTCCTATTTACATGTTGTGATTTGTAGAGTCACAGTGTGTACAAAAAACAACATGAGACACAGCCATCTTCTAACCGTATCAAACTGGGAACTATATTCTCAAACAGGCTTGCTGCAAAGCAAATCACTCCGCCCAAGTACTATATTCTTCCGCCTGAGAATATAGTTCCCGGTTTGTTTACGGTTAGAAGATGGCTGCGTGTCGTGACCTTGTTCTTTGTACACGCTGTGACTATACAAATCACAAAATGTAAATAGGAACATGTTGGTGTTATTTTGTCACTTATTGGGAGCAGTAGGATTACTGGAACCATTCACCTGCATGTTCTGTGCTGGCCTGATGCCACTGGAGCCGTCAGACAGCCTTACAGCAATACATACATTTTGATTTCAAGGACACACTCACAGAACAGCTGCAGCTTTACCCCAGAGAAGTTATTGAAGTGCATCAAACAATACACAGGTTATCATGGCTGTGACAAGTGTGATCAGAGAAGTGTATGTATATAATGACCAGCCTGCTTATGAGTCATGAAGAAACTCCTACAAGTCTGGATAAAGGGACAGCAGAGGACACGCATGTCAGCTGGTCAAATAAATGAGGTAAGCGAGAGGTTGTTGTCATTGAGGAAGTCAATGCCCAGTTGCTTTGCCAGAAAACCTCGAAAGCTGGAGGATATCGACAGATGGAAAGCCACAGAGCTACGCCAATTTGCAGTGTACACAGGGAAGGTGGTGCTGAAGGGCCTGTGAAGAAAACAGATCATACACACATTTAACATTTCACTAATGTCCTTTTTCCATGTACCGTTATTGAACAAAGATTTCCATTTCATGAACTGGTTACCACACCCCACACACACTCATTTCCACTAATTTTGTTTCACAGATATGGGCCAAACCAGGGCCGTACTGGGACTGAAATTCAGCCCGGGACTTTAAGATGGAGAGGCCTTTTATGCGAGTGCCCTTGGTGCACGAGCAGAAGGATTTTTTGCAGTTATTTTAATTCTAATAGTGTTTTTATGGTATACAGAGAAGCAGATTACGCTGAAGACCTTCAAGAAACTTTAGGATGACACCTGCCTCCTCAGGTTGTATAAGCAAGTCACCACTGCACTGAACACAACCAGGTCAGCAAAACCTAATCTCGAACACATAAGTCACAGTATACTGCTAACTACCAGCATGTCATGTGCACAGTCAGTTTGAGTGATAAAATAATTACAAATACTCACACTCATATACTCAAAAACTACAATGTAGTCCAATAAAATAGAGATTTGTGTGTGTGTGTGTGTGTCCTTACTTTCTCAGCTTGGCTCCCTGGCTCAGCTTCCCCTGTGATGGACCCTGCCTCTGCTTACTGATTGTGCAGCTAAATATGCATGAGAAGAACATCAGTTATAAATATGACCAAGAATAAAACATTTTCTAATTCAATCTGTGCTTCAGTCAAGTTATTATCTAGTATGTGGAACTATTGGCATTTTATCCTATATGTAAATATCTGATTGATTGATATGCCTAATATGACTGCTTACCCAGCCCTGCACACTGCCCCTCTACCTGTCTGTTTCCTGCTCTTCCTCTCTCCTCCTCCTGCTGCTCTTCCTCCTCTTCTCCTGCTCCTCCTCCTCTTTTCTCCTGCTGCTCCTCCTCCTCCTAGAATAGGCCCCCCCAAGGTACCCACCAAAACAGATCGAACGCCATGTCAAGGTTTCTCTGATTTGAAAAGACATTCTAAATTCTAGAAGCTCACGACGATTATATACTTCACTAACTGCCACTAACTGAAGTAACTACCACAAACTGAAGTAACTGCTGCTTACTGAAGTGAATTGAATTCTGCTGTCGACTGCTGTTATTATATAGCTAATTATATATATATAAATAGATTTTAAAGAACATCGCCACTAGAGGCCGCTGTCGCCACCACCGGTAAGTTATTACGTTACATTTGCGAGGGGAGTTAATCATATACCAACTTCAATTGCATCCGGGGGGCGGCTCAAGATGGCGGAGAGAGCAGACGCACTGTGAATGGCTCAGAGTAGCAAAGCCTTGAATATCAACAGAATGAAATTTTAACTCAACAACACCCTGAATTATCAGATGTAAAAGTGTAGGGAACTTAATATAATATTTCAGAAGCGTGTAAGTGACCCCGGAGCACCTCCTGGAATACGATATATTGCAAACCATAACATGGCTAACACAAAAGCTAATGCTAAATCGAAGGCTCTCCAAGAACACGACTATGGCGGTCCTGAAAGGATGGAAACTAACACCAGAGGTACTAAAAACATCTTAGCATCTCCTTCTAAACCACCAGCACCGCTGAAAAAGTCAAAACCAGACAACGTCGTGACTGCTGAAGCCCATGCTGACAACGCCTCTTACTCTGTGATCCTGGCTGCTGTCAGCACTCTTCAAAGCATGATGCAGGACTTCAAAGCGGAGCTAAAGCAGAACACGCTGACCCTAACCAACATCGTGAAAGCTGTGGAGTTTAACTCTGCGAGATCAAAGATTGTAAAGAACAGTGCCAAAAGTTGCACGTTGAGGTGAAACAACTGAAAGAGGAGAACACAGTTCTGGAAAAAAGAGCTGTAGAGTTGGAGCGTTATAAAAGAAGGTGGAACCTGCGAGTAAATGGCTTACAGGAAGGAAAAAGCGAAAACACACGACAAATCATCTCTGATATCATCGGAAAGATTGTGCCACACTGGAAGGAGAAGATGGATTTCATCCTGGATTCGGTACACCGACTGGGGCGAGTAACACCAGCCGCCCTCGTCAGATCATCATGCAGTTCACAGGACGCCACTTCAGGGACGAACTCTGGCGGATCACCAAACTTCACCCCGTCTGCAAAGATCTCAACATCCGTTTCGCAGAAGACCTCACCAAGGAAGACAGGGAGGCGCGGAGGGCTGTATGGCGAAAATTGAACAAGCAAGGAAAGCAGGACTAAAGGCAGTGTTCGGGGCCCTCATGCTTTCATTAATGGACAAAAAGTCTCACCATAACTATCCAGGGCTTTTGAATCCCGAAAACAAGTGAGTTTGAATGAAAACGTATTCTCAGGGTTTTGCTACTATTATCTACTCTTAATAGGAAACCTTTACTGCTGTCTTAAGTAAGTTCAGTAATCCGTTGTTGTTGATTGTTTATTCATATTTTTTTGTTTGTTTTGTTCCATGTTCAGTCTAAAGAGTAACATTCCTCTAATTTCTGTTAATGCAAGGGGTTTAAGAGACATGACCAAAAGAAAAAGTATTTTTTTATTTTGTAAAGGGAAGAAGTCAAATATAATTTATTTGCAGGAAACACATTCCAAGATTGATGATGTTATATTTTGGTCCAAACAATGGGGAGATGAAGCTTACTTTAGCCACGGTACTTCAAGGTCAGCAGGTGTTGCCATCCTCCTAAATAACTTCAAAGGTCATATTGTTTCCCACATGGCAGATGAATTTGGTCACTGGCTGATTCTTATTGTAAACACAGATGGTCTGAAATTCATCTTAGTCAACATTTATGGATATAATATTAGAAGAGAAAATCGAAACCTACTTGAACAAATTAGTTTACATTTAGACAATCTCAAATTAACACACTCAACTGATAACATTATCATTGGTGGCGACCTAAACCTAGTTCATGATGATTTTTTTGATAAGTACCCTTGCAGATATGCTGCAAGTCACCCGAATACAATATTCACGAGCTTTTGCGATAAACAGAATTTGATTGATACTTGGAGACACTTAAATCCAGAAATATCTAAATACTCCTGGTTTAGCTCAAACCACAATTATAAATCCAGAATCGATCACTGGTTGATTGCAAATCATTTGCTAGCTTATGATATTAGCTCTGATATTTCTGCTGCTCCACTAACAGATCATAGTGTTATTCTACTACAGATCAAACCCAATGGCAACAACATCCACTCACACACATATTGGAAGTTTAACTCCAGCCTGCTCAAAAATAATAACTACTGCCAAAAAATCAAATTATTAATTAAAGAATATGCCAATTCTGAGGAGCTAATAACTGCTACCAAAAAGTGGGAATTCATAAAATATAAAATACGCCAATTTACCATCTCATTCAGTAAAATAATTAAAAAGATAGTGAAAAACAAGAAGTAGACATTATTAATCAGTTAAATATGTACTGCAATAAACCAAACCCATCTGAAGACGATAGACAAATGATTTTAAACCTACAACCTAAACTAGATGAAATCTACAGTCATAAGGCCCAAGGGGCGTTCATTAGATCCAGAGCTAAGTGGATAGAGGAGGGGGAAAAAAAATTCAGCGTATTTCTGTGGTCTTGAAAAAGAAGACAGGAAAAAATAGCATCAGTTCTCTGATAGTTGATAATAATGAAGTCACAGATGAAAAAATTGATCTCTTCAGAAATCTGGAAATTCTATAGCCAGCTCTACAGCTCCAAATTCTCTAGCGTGAACTGTCAGAATTTTTTTTCAGGACATAGCAAAACATATCCCAAAAATAGAGGATGGCCTCAAACAAACATGTGACAGTCAAATAACAATTACAGAACTTGATGCAGTAATTGGTCGTCTTTCTCTTAACAAAGCCCCTGGATCCGATGGTCTCACAGGTGACTTTTACAGACAGTTTTGGATGGATTTAAGAGACCTGCTGCTACAAGTCTTTACCGAAATATTTGAAACATGTGTGCTTCCACCAACAATGAGACATGGAGTTATCATCTCAATTCCAAAACCGGGAAAGACCCCAGAATTATAGATAACAGAAGACCCATTACACTCAGAAATTCAGACTACAAACTCTAACTTACATCTTTGCTTCTCGTCTTCAAACAGGGATTTCAAATATTATTGCAGATACACAGTCAGGGTTCTTAAAAGGTAGGTCAATCCACAACAATATAAGATTGGTAATGGATATCATTGAGTACAGAAACCAAATAGAGGATGATGGTTTCCTTCTTTTTTTAGACTTCTATAAAGCATTCGACTCCGTGGAGCATCCGTTTATTCTTTCGGTAGCTCGAACACTTTGGATTTGGAATCAAATTTAGGAAATGGGTTGGTGGATTATATCGAGATATTAGTAGCTGTGTCCTATTACCTAGTGGTACCACCCCAAGCTTCAAGATTAATGTGGGTATTCCTCAAGGTTGCCCCATCTCACCATACCTGTTCATCTTAGCTACAGAAATGCTAGCAATCTATATCAAAAACTGTAATGATATTAAAAAACTTAATGTACTTGGCACAGACATAATAATTAGCCAACTAGCGGATGACACAACAATATTCTTAAAAGATAAATACCAAATATCAACAACTATTGCCAAAATTGAAAAATTCTCCAAAGCCTCAGGTCTAACATTAAACTTAAAAAAGTGTGAATTGCTGGCTGTACACGACACTTCACTGAAAACCATCTGTAATATCCCTATTAAATCAGAAATCAAATACCTGGGGATTTACCTCTCCAAGGACCAAAAACAAAGCCAACTTCTGAATGTAGAAAATAAAATTAAAGAATGCAAATCAAGACTAACTATATGGCTACAGAGGGACCTATCAATACTAGGTCGAATTTACCTAACTAAGCTGGAGTGTTTATCAAGATGTACTTATCCAGCCTACTCCAATGCCATTCCAAACAATTTGATTAAATCTATCAACCAAATCAACCTAAACTTCATCTGGAGAAACAGACCACATTATATGAAGAAAAGCAATATGGTTAAAGACATAAAGGATGGAGGACTAAAAGTTATTGACTTTGACTGCCTTAATGGAACCTTAAAAATAAATTGGTTAAAATCTTGGATCAAACACAGCAACTCCTTTTGGTATTGTATTCCAAAGACCTTATTCAAGAAAATCGGAGGATTAGAATTTCTTCTCAGAGCGGACTTTAATGTTAATAAACTACCTATTTCATTGTCAGAGTTTCACAAACAAATACTCTTGTATTGGAAAATGTTATACGTACATAACTTCTCACCCCACACATCTGTACTCTGGAACAATAGATATATTTTGCACCGCAACAAATCTCTATTCTTTGAGGATTGGTATGGGAGAAGCATATGGTCCATGGTCGACTTAATGGATACCAACGGACAATTTTTAAATTATGAACAGTTTTGCATCAAACATAATTTCAAACCCTTAAAATCAGACTTTACTAAATTACATAAAGCACTACCCCAAGGATTTGTCCTTCTAACAAGAAATATTTTGGCATACTATCCGATACAACCACAATTGGCCCCACTATCAATTCAAGGGTTCTCTATTCTGGATAAAAAATGCACTAACCACTTTATTAGAAATTGTTTTATTGATTATCTTTACCCTAAAATGCATAATAAAAATAATATACTACAAAAATTTGATAAAGTTTCAATCACTAAACTTCAAACAATGTATCTAACACTCCCTATTTCTCCTAAAGTGAAAGAAACACATTTCAAAGTAATGAACAACATTTACCCCTGTAAAGAATTACTGAGACTTCGCTTTGGTATAGATGATAATAAATGTACATTCTGTGAAAATGATGTTGAAACTACGGACCATATGTTTTTCTCATGTAATGTGATACAGAAATTTTGGTGTGATATACATACATGGGTTAAGCAACAGATGTCTTCATTCCCAACCTCTTTCTCCTGTGACGATATAACATTTGGATTGATATTGCAAAGCAAGGGTGTTGAGCTCTGTACTAATACAATTGTATGTCTAGCTAAATTCTTTATTCACAAATGTAGAATTATGAAATCCTCTCCCAAATTTGTTGTTTTTTTTAAATGAATTTAAAATGTACTTGAAATCCTTAAAAACTCTGAAAAGTCCTAAAGCAAAAAACATATATGATACCCTAAAACACTTCCCAGCTGAACAATGACATTTTCTTTTTTTTTCCTCTTTGTTTGAATGTCTCTTCTCCTTTAATAACCATCCTTACTTTTGTTACTAAGACTACATGTATATTTCCTGTTTGTATTAAGTGCTGCTCCATCTGGCTATATTTTTCTTGTATCCCACTTTGTTATATCAAGTTTTATGCAGCCATGTTTGTTTGTAAATCTTAATATTTCAATAAAAAAAAAAAAAAAAAAAAAAAAAAAAACTTCAATTGCATCCTAACGATTTGCCGCTAACGTTAGGTGCTAGCTACGTCAAATCCTATGAGAGCTATGCTAGCTAGCTAATGTGTCAACGGTTAGCTCGGCAGCTATCTAACGGTATTTAGTTATACAACTTACCAGCACCACTTATTCAATGACCGAATCATGTAGCTAGCTAGCTAAGCCCACCTATTTCCCCGTAACGTCAATGAAATGGTTTGACGCTACATTAGCGAAGACCGCTATCGTAACGTCATGTCGTAACGTAAATACTAGCTAACGTTAGCAGCTAGCTCTAGCTAGCTTCTCACTCTCCTGAAACGGTGACGGCGGGTCATCCACAAAGCCGTATAACAAAACACAATAATGTATTTCGGGATAAAAGTACCAATCAAGTAAAGATTAGATGCATGCAATTATACCTACTTTTTAGAGCTCCAGTGATCACAATCAGTACCGTTTTCTACGTGTCTCACGCATAGACAGTCATATAAGAATCTCACTATGGCCACGCCAAGACCCGCCCTACGAAGCAGCTCGATTGGTTGGGGTTAGGCATTTCACCTCGAGTGGTTAAGGTTAGGGGATTGGCCCTGACCAATCTCGATTGGTTGGGGTTAGGCATTTCACCTCGAGTGGTTAAGGTTAGGGGATTCCCCTAACCTTAACCACTCCCCTAACCTTAACCACTCGAGGTGAAATGCCTAACCCCAACCAATCGAGCTGCTTCGTAGGGCGGGTCTTGGCGTGGCCATAGTGAGATTCGTAATATCGCTCACGGTGCTCGTTTTTTGCTGATCAGATTGAAACAACAGAACATCTGTTTTATGAATGTAAATTTGCTTATACCTTCTGGGAGGATTTGCATTACTGGTTATTTCCTAAATTTGAAGATTTGCCTGTATTTACAAAGGAAAATATAATTTTTGGAATGTTTATGAAAAATTAAGCGCATGACTTAGCAGTTAACACATTCATTATTCTTGGGAAATTATTTATACACAAGAATAGATTTCTGAAAACACTTCCAAACTTTAATGTTTTTCATAAAGAATTGTGTCATTACTTTTTATCTCTGAAGTTAATGAAGAAAAAGAATGCCTTAAGCTTATCTACTTTGATAGAGGATGTGAAACTTTCTGAAAACCCCTAGTGTTCTCATTTTTTATTTTTTTTTTACTTTGTTTGTTTATGTGTTCTTTCTTCTCTCTTATGTAAGGTGCTTGTCTGTTGTCTGTGAAGACATTTCATTTATTGTACCAGGCCAAGTATGGTTGTTACTATTGTTCAATAAAAAAAATATATATATCGCTCACAGCGTAGCACCATGCGTACCACGCAACACAATATAAACAGAAAATGATGAACATCAACATCCGGATACACATCACTTAGACTGTTTCGTGGGGGAATGTCAAGCTCTTAAACTAGGTTCCTTTTTTAGACTAAGACCTATTCAATGAGAAACAGACGGACACACTTTTATGGGAGGCATATGGGCAATTCCATGTAGATGTCATCCTTACCATGGAAAAAAATAAAGTTGTGCTCATACACACAGAACTGTTGTTAATATATTCATTTAAAGCTATATTTTCCTGTATTTAAGCACTCAGATAAAAATATATAGATACTGACATAACAATTAGGTTCTATGAAATTATTTATTTATTTTGGACTGGGCGAGAGCCGAATAACATACATATATCCATTAACTCCACTCTCAATAAATCAATAATAGACTTTGAATGGGTTTACTTATAAGCGTCCCAATACTTGTGTCAATATGGTTTTGTTTCTCTCTATTTATTTATTTTCCTTACTTGTTTAGACCGTTCAAGAATGGACAGGTTGCAAAGACAGCAGTACACTCGCCGATGGAAGTTTGCTCAAAGGACACTGCTGACTGTCAACCAACAACAAAGTGAAGAAATGGAAGAGGAGGAACAAGACAATGGAGCAGCAATGGAGCAGGAACAAGACAATGTTGTTTCTGACTTAGAGGTTACAGAACAAGGGGAGAGAAGCAACTCAGAAGAGACGGAAGAGGACAGTGAGGAACAGGTGGGTGCAGTTGCTTCTCTGGCCTCTGACTTTGAAGCTACAGAAGAGGAGGCAAGTACCACCTCAGAAGAGTCTGAAGTGGAGGACAATCCTCATTCAATTAAGGATTTTCTTCAGGGGTGGGCCTCAAAACACCAGATCTCCCACACTGCCTTGGATGACCTTCTGAAGGGTTTAAAAATACATGGCCATCCCGAATTGCCTTCAACTGCTCGTACTGTGATGCAAACTCCAAGACACATTGAAGTCAATACAAAATCGGTCATGCAATACATACATTTTGATTTCAAGGACACACTCACAGAACAGCTGCAGCTTTACCCCAGAGAAGTTACTGAAGTGTTAGGAGAAATAGAAATCTCTTTGAATGTGGATGGCTTGCCACTTTTCAAGAGCAGCAAGACAACAATGTGGCCAGTCCTTTGCTATATTCACCTACAACCACAAACTGTGTTTCCTGTGGTCCTAACACTAGGCTCCTCTAAACCAAATTCGCTTGAGTTCCTGGAGGAAATGGTAGATGATCTTCAGGACCTACTGAGAGATGGTCTCAACAATGGAGCCATCAGAGTGAAAATTCGCTGTATTGTCTGTGATGCACCTGCTCGAGCTTTTGTCAAATGCATCAAACAATACACAGGTTATCATGGCTGTGACAAGTGTGATCAGAGAGGTGTATGGGAAGGAAGGATGACATTCCCAGAAGTGTATGATCTCAGCCTAAGAACAGATGACAAGTTCCGCCGCTGGATGGAGGACCGCCAACGCAACAAGGACATTCCACCAACACCACTGATGAGGCTCCCAGTAGACATAGTTGAGCAGTTTCCCATCGATTGCATGGTGGAAGATGCCATTGGCCAGGCGCTGAAATTAGCACCACACAGACAATTAAAGTGGTATGAGTCATTAATGATTTCACCATAAGTGCTCTCTTAAAATTATTTTGATTAATCTCTAATAGCAATCTTGTATTTTTTTCTTTGTTTAAGATGGAAGAGGAAAGGAGGAGGAGAAGTACAAAACTGTAGTTTAAAATAAAATCTAATTTATGGATTGCAGGTCCTGTCATTTACTTGTTATAGTGGATAAGGTCTATGATAATTAGTACAAATTCCAGTGATATCTGTGTTCTACTAACAGTAGGCCTAGTACATATGTATATCTATATAACAATGACTGCAGAGAAAGCTTTGATCAGTGGGACAGATAGGTGGACAGGTGGGAAAGTGATCTGGAGAAAACGAAGATCGATGAGGCTTCAGGGAAATGCTGATAAGTATTAACAACTCATGATGGACCAAATTCATTGAGAATGTATTTTTAAATATATCTGACATTTTCTGTGTGGAAAATTAATAATATAATGTATTTGTTTCAGTGTTCTAACCCTTTTCATGGATCCCTGCGATGTGCACTTTCAGCCTCTAATGTAAGTTAAGTAAGCACTATATCTGCTTTTGAACAAATCTTGCAACGACGAAAGCAAAGGGAAAATTAATCAATATCAGTCTATAAAAATGGTGTCCTGTTATCCAAATACAAAAACTGTGTCTTTTCAGTGTGCACTTGTGATTCAATACTCACATTTGATTTTCGTTGTCCTCCCAAGGGTGCTTTTGGAAAGGACATGAAAATTAGCCACTTTGGTCAGCTGTCACCCATGGGCCATGTCTCATCCCACTTGTGAACACACAACAGAGGCCTCCTCTGGTAAAGAAAAGGGTACGACTATGATCATGCAAGTTCTACAGGCTCAAAATGAATGTCTATATATATATATATATATATCCAGCAAAAGTTAGCTTAGCTGCTACATTTACATGGCTAACAACAAAAGTTACGTGTCACTTCAATATACACAGTTGGAATATACGGCCAACTTTCCCACTATCACTACAATCTCCTGACACCATGCTACACATCTGCTTATTACCCATTTTATGTTTTCTTACCTGCAAAATACACAGACATCGCGTACATTGTCAACACATTTCTGTCCAGCGTTTGCTCTTGGCACTACCATTCAATGTACGTGCTGACTCTGTTTACTCCTGACAGAAGCGCTCATTTAAGGGTATACTCCCTCTTGTGGCTGAAGGGAGCAACAACATGTTTCTACTACAATGCCTGAGTGCAGGGAGCACAGTGACTCTTTTAACAACATAAAGCAATGCACATAATGAACATGAACTGTTATAATGCAATTAAATTAAGTAAATAATATTAAATAATATATATGGGTGGTGGCTTTACACATTTATATATATATATACTCTTTTTTTTTTTAAACTGAAAAGCTATTCTGAGGGGCTATATTTGCCATTCGCTTTTAAATTACATTTTCTAAAAAGGTACAATTATACTACCTGTGTCTAGCTATGCATATATCATCAACTGTTTGAAAACCGTCTTTTTGTGTCTTTCATACCAACACATGGAGTGGAGGCCAGACGTGTCGCTGGATTCTAGAGACCGCGGTATGTCAGCTCAGGTCATACTGCACATGTACATTGTAAACAATGAATCAAATATTGGGCCAAAAACCATGCTTTGGAAACGGCTTGTTTCACACATGTGGTTAAACAGCATGTCTGCATATATAACGATGTAGGCTTTTGGTGCGTGATCAATATAATACAAATACAATACAAAAAGCATTGGACAATTAACACACCTGCCAATCTCTCGTACAGTAATCCAGTGTGCTTTTGGTCCAGGGGAAACAGCAACCCAAAGATGTTCGATACATTTAAAAAAAACACGTAGATTTAGTGGCGTTCTTCTTTCGTTCGCAGGAGCTGCAGGACTCATCATCCAAAGGCAGGAGAAGGCATTCTCCCGGATTGAAACCAAGTGTCGCCTGAATAAATTGTGCATCATTCTCGTCTGCAATTCCAGCGAATACTTAATAAAACATTCAGTGTTTTACATGCCGTCTGTTCATTGATCATAATCAATCTAGTGTTGTGAACATAGCCTATATCTTACAAGGTGGCTTATAAATTGGCTAGAATAAGTCGCCAATATTAAATCTGGATGATCAAGTAATATTATTACTATCACTATCATTAAATATTATTATTATTATTATTATTATTATTATTATTAATAATAATAGTTAGTAGTTCGCAGAACGTTCTGCGAACCTAGCCTACTGACAGTTCCCTGACGGTTCGCCGAACGTTCCCGGAACAATGTATATTACTTTTAGGGAACGTTCGGCGAACGTTCAGAAAACTTTCCTGCGCTACCGTGAGCGAACCTTCGGAGAGAACCTTCCGCGAACCTGCAGCGAACGTTCCCGGAACCTTCAGCGAACCTTCCCGGAAACTTTAGAGAACCAAAAATTGTTATGTGGGTGCTTATCAGTCCATTCATCATTAAAGCTGGTCTTTTCCACAACTTTTCGCTTCAGGCTCTTTGACAGTGATATTTTTGTCAGCCCATTTTCCACCAATCAGGACTGCATACTAAAACCATGTTTAAATAAAGTAATAACCTAACCCTTCACATCAGTTATTTTGTATTTTTCTCTGTTCTTAAATATGTGGGTTATTGATATAATGCATAACTTTTCTTTGGTTTATGTTAATTTGCATTAGGCTACATTTATTGAAATCAATAAGTATTATTCTGTTCATAAAGTTATTTGCAGGTAATAATATTTTCGGAATGTGTTAATGCTTGTATAGTAAAGGAGAAAAATAACTTAATTATTTACTTTAGAGATGACCTGAGTTTGATATCCTGTTGACCTCTGGGTAATCACGCGAAGAAGAAGGGGAGGAAGAGAAAAAAGGAGAAACATGAGGGTGTAGAGTAGAGCAGAGTTGAGCACATAGTGAGAGACAAAACGTATAGCCTAGCGTTTTAATGTGTATTTTAAATACATAAGACTGCAAACTGTTTTTTTTATCGCTCTACGAGTGTGAGTCGGCACTATTTACAGCTGGCCAAGTGTGGTTTCGTCGGACTGAATCAGCTAGCCAGCTTAGCTAACACGTCACCATCGCCGGAGAGACGACGTCCGCCTTCTTCGCCTGCACGCCCGCACGGATCGGAGCAGAGACTGTGGTTGGGAAAGGTTTCGGAGTTCGACGCGGAGGGGTTACTACGGAGGTTCTGCTTCTCATCGCTTCTGTGCAGACTGAAACGGTCTGGAGAGAGGACGCGGTAGGAACTGTTCTCGCTATACAGGGGTAGGCCTACTGGTGGCCTTCTTCCTGAGCTCCAACTTTAAGCGCGCCAACGAAACTTAATGCAAGCTTGCTAAAAGAACGAACTAAAACAAAGAGTGCACTCAGGTACAAAAATACTAAAAACTAAACTATCTGTTTCTATTTTATTTTCATGTTGTGATTTCTCTGTATTAATGTGAATTGAATCCTGCATTCCGTGAATACAAAGTTGAACAGATATACTGTATCTGTGTTATTTCTCATTATACTTTAAAACTAGATGGGTTTATTTATATATATTAAGCCTTAAGTTAGTATTGTTTTGTTTGTTCCCCTAGCCTCTCATTAGTTACTAAAGTCATAACGAGAGTCATAGCTACCCTAGACAGATTTATTATGCACTGAGATGTCTCTTTCACCATGTTATTAAGTAGTCCAAGGGTGTAACACTGATTGCTGCATAAAGTGTTTTTTTTTCATATTACGAGCCTATGGTGAAAGGGTTATAATAATAATAATAATAATAATAATAATAATATACAATAATAATAATAATTACAAGGTCCTGATTATTTCAGATTCCCTGGATATTACATTTTGATGTGATGTCATAAAAAAAATTAATGTTAACATGGCACACTAATAAACAAGAAATTTTGAAAAGGGCACTTCATATCAAAAAGGTTGCCAACCCCTGATCTAAACAATCTTCAACAGTCAAACTGGTCGCTTTCACTGCTTCTTGGAGGGTATATCTTGACTTGCTAATTTTTGCCATTCTCTTTCAAAAATCTCAACTTCTCGTTCGTTTTGGTGGATGCAGAAAGTAGTGGGGCGTGTTTTTGCCGGTGTTTGCACTACACAGAGAATTCCTTTGTTTAGGATTGCAACTACCCGTGAAAGCATCAGTTCCCCATGTTAAAAAGTTCAATGGCTATACAAAACGTCACTCATCGGCGCAACCGGTTGCAATTGGCACAAAATATAAAGGCGTGCACCTTCTTTCACCGTAGGCACTCATTAGCTATTGTAGGCTGTAGACCAGACCAGGTCCTATTGGTTCAAGTGAGGTGTCAATCGAAAGGTCAGAGTGCAGGGGCCATTTTGATAGCAGATACCGGCAAAAAAATACATGCAAACAGGATTTACTCCAGGAAATACAGTAAAATATGAAATAACTGCCATGAAATTTGAAATTTAAAAACAGCTGTCCGTTTGGACTAAATAGCTTACTGGATTTGATCGTCTGGACCTTTGTCAATGTAACAAGACCGTTTTTGTCAGAATATTATGGATCTGTGAATTACAATGAGGCTTCAAAGGTGAGTTACCTCAATTTTGTAGTTGTTTGTTACTCAGACAGAGGGGATGATTGTACCTGCTGTTATCGTGTCTTGGAATAGTTTGTGTCAGTCAAATCACAAGCGTTGTAGCTTTCCAAAGATGTGTGGCGTGAGTTACTGCGTAAACATAAAAAAACGCTAAGGGGTTAAAGGTCCCCAGGTCATCAAGAAAGCACAACAGAGGATATACTTCCTGCTTCCAGCTGAAGAAATTCAACCTGCCAAAGACAATGATGGTACACTTCTACACAGCCATCATCGAGTCCATCCTCCATCACCATCTGGTATGCTGCTGCCAGTGCCAAGGACAAGGGCAGACTTCAGCGTGTCATTCGGTCTGCAGAGAAGGCGACTACCTTGGACGTGCTGACGTGTAAGGTGAGCGTATTGTGTCACTTCCGGTGTTCCTGTGTTAACAAACGCTAGTTTGCTGCTCCGGCAAAAACATACTGAACTCTGCTTTACTGTTTAAATTAGTGGCTATTTGCCTGGATTGCATTTGAATTACAATTGTTTTACTCAAGCACTTATACTTAGCTTCACTTACAGTGACTGACTCGCTGAATTTACAATTGTTAAAATGCTGTTAGCTACTTTATCTTAGCCATTAGCAATGGCTAATTCCTCTCCGTCTCCTGCTCTTTCTTGCTCTGTGTGTCAAATGTCTAGCTATTCCTCTGCCTCCTTTAGTGATAACGATACATGTAATAAATGTAGTATATTCGCTGCTCTGGAGGCAAGGCTTAGTGAATTTGAGTCACCGCTCCGCACCATGGAATCAGAATCGTATGCTTCCGTAGCTAGCCAGCACCATGTAGTTAATGCGGACCACCATACTGTAGCTTCTGTAGCTTCTTTAACTTCTGCTAGCTGTCCCCCGTCAGACCCCGAGCAGCCGGGCGAGTGGGTGACTATCCGAGGGAAGCGTAGTGTTAGAGGGAAGCGTAGCGTTAGATCTAGACCAGGGAGTGCACATGATGACGGTCGCTCTAAACCGGAGCGTCTTCGCCTCTCTTAACAGTTTCTCCCTACTCAGTGATACACCCGCTGAGAAGCCAATTCTGGTTATTGGGAGCTCTATACTGATATGTGAAGCTGGCGGTCCCAGCGGCTACAGTACCTACGGTCATATGTGTCCCCGGGGCTAGAGCGGGCGATATAGAAACCCACCTAGAGCTGCTGGCTAAAAAGAACCGTAAATACAGTAAGATCATACTTCATGTAGGGGGTAATGGTCGTAAATCGGAGATCACTAAATTGAATGTTGAGTCACTTTGTGCATACGCAAAGACAATGTCAGACTCAGTAGTTTTCTCTGGACCCCTGCCAAACCTGACCAATGATGAAATGTACAGCCGTACATCATCCTTCCACCGCTGGTTGTCGGGGTGGTGCCCAGCTAACAATGTGGGCTATGTGAATAACTGGGGGGCGTTCTGGGGAAAGCCTGGTCTGATGGAGAGAGACGGCATTCATCCCACCTGGGAAGGAGCCGCTCTCATATCAAAAAATCTGACCGAGTTTATCAGACATAAACCATGACAACCCAAGTTTGATATTAGTAATCAGGGGTGCAGTACTACGCGCCCCCCTGTGCTTCCGTTGGAGCAGTCACCCACTCATAGTCTAATAAGCACAGTGTCTGTTCCCCGACTCAGATCGGTTAAATCAAAGGTAAACCAAAGATGCGCTATACTTAACAACCTAATTGGAATTAAAACGACTGCAACAATAGAACAAAATAGGAAAATTAGATGTGGACTATTAAATATTAGATCTGTCTTCTAAAGCATTATTGGTAAAAGAGTTGATATCAGATAATAACATTGATTTATTTTGTCTTACTGAAACCTGGCTGGGCCATGAAGACTGTTAGTCTAAATGAAGCCACTCCTCCCAGTCATATTAATACTCAAATTGCTAAAGGCTCAGGCCGTGGAGGGGGAGTTGCAGCCATCTTTGATGCAAGCCTGTTAATTACTCCTAAACCTAAATTAAATTATAACTCCTTTGAAAGTCTTGTTCTTAATCTTCAACATCCAAAATGGAAAACATTACAGCCAATTATATTCGTTGTTATTTACAGGGCTCCAGGTCTGTATTGTGAATTTTTATCTGAATTCTCAGTTTTTATCATGTTTAGTCCTTAAATCAGACCAAATACTTATTGTAGGTGATTTTAATATCCATGTGGATGTTGACAATGATAGCCTTAGTACTGCTTTTAACTCATTACTGGATTCAATCGGTTTCAGTCAGAGTGTGCATAAGGCGACGCACTGTTTTAACCACACCCTCGACCTTGAGCTGGCATATGGTATTGAAATTGAGGATTTAATAATATTTCCGCAGAATTCGGTATTATCAAATCATTCTTTAATCACTTTCGAATTCTTACTACCTGACTATATTAAATTAGATAAAAACTTCTACACCAGATGCCTATCTGACAGTGCTATAGCTAAATTTAAAGAAGATATTCCAACAGCATTCAACTCTATGTCATGCCTTAACATAACAGAGGACCTCTATGTTAACCTCAGTCCCTCTCAAATTGATACATTTGTAGACGGTGCTACGACTTGCCTACGGACGACCTTAGACTCCGTTGCTCCCCTGAAAAAGAAGATGATGAAGCAAAGGAAATTAGCACCTTGGTATAACTCCCAAACTCGCAAATTAAAACAAATCTCAAATCTATTCCTCTAGCTCTGAGTAGTGATGACTTCATGAGCTTCTTTAATGATAAAATTACAACAATTAGAGATAAAATCTGTCACCTTTTGCCCTCAACTTCTAACGGTTCACCTTTAAACGCAGAGTCGCTAGAAATAACGACTAGTCTCAACGTATACTTAGACTGCTTTTATCCTATAGACCTTCAACAATTAATGTTAAAGATATCCTCAGCTAAGCCATCTACCTGTCTCTTAGATCCCATCCCAACGAGATTACTCAAAGAAGCGTTACCCGTGGTAAACACTTCATTACTAGATATGATCAATATGTCCTTATTAACAGGTTATGTACCGCAGTCATTTAAAGTAGCTGTTATAAAACCTCTTCTGAAAAAACCCACCCTCGATCCTGAGGTCTTAGCAAACTATAGACCTATATCTAACCTTCCCTTTCTATCCAAGATCCTTGAGAAGGTGGTTGCTAATCAGTTATGTGATTTTCTACATAGCAATAGTTTATTTGATGACTTTCAATCAGGATTTAGAAAGCATCATAGCACAGAGACGGCACTGGTGAAAATTACTAACGACCTTTTAACTGCTGCAGACAAAGGACTTGTCTCCATTCTTGTTTTACTAGATCTTAGTGCTGCATTTGACACTATTGACCATTCAATCCTGTTAGAGATTGGAACACTTAGTTGGCATTAAAGGAATTGCTCTAAGCTGGTTTAAGTCATATTTCTCTGATCGATCTCAATTTGTTAATGTTAATGATAAATCCTCCAAGTATGCTAAAGTCAGCCATGGGGTTCCTCAAGGCTCAGTGCTTGGACCAATTCTATTCTCCTTTATATATGCTTCCTCTAGGCAATATTATTTGGAAACACTCAATTAACTTTTTTTTTAACCCTTATCTTGACCTACAAAGCTCTAAATGGTCTAGCACCATCATATCTAGAAGAGTTACTGGTGGTACCTAGAGTCTCTAAAAGTAGAATGGGAGCCAAAGCCTTCAGTTATCAGGCTCCTCTCCTATGGAACCAGCTCCCGATCTGGTTAAAACTCTTCTATTTGATAAAGCTTATAGTTAGGGAGTGAGGAGTTGCAGTGTTCACCTAACTGGCCCACCTGCTTCTCTTCATAATTGTTAGATTAATAATACATAACAAAGTAGAGGGAGGAAGGCCAGCCAAGCCCGATCCGGCAGGGGGAGAGTTCTAAGCCCGAAAAAGCTACCTCTCCTTACGACCTATCTCTCTTAGTTACGCTGTTATAGTTACGCTGTTATAGTTCTAGACTGCCGGGGGACTTCCTTCCTTTAACACACTGAGCTGCTCTCTCCTCTCCCTTTCTATTACTATTACTATTTGTGTGTATCCCGTCCCAGAAATGCTTGTTACTAATCCTAGCTTCTGGGGAGTTTACTCCCCGGAGTCCTTATGTTTTTTTCCCCCAGCGTATTTCCTTGAAGAACGTTGGCACCAAGATCCTGGTTCCAGCTGTCGCCGTGGTCCTGCTGCACTCCCTGCTGAGCTCAGCGGTGCCCTGCAATGTCATGCTGCTTCCTGCTGAACCCTGCTGCTTCCCGCTACATCCAGTCACTGTTCCATTATTAATGTGACTATTATTGCCACTGTTCATCACACCCCCAACCGGCCCGTCAGACACCGCCTACCAAGAGCCTGGGTCTGTCCGAGGTTTCTTCCCAAGAGGGAGTTTTTCCTCGCCACTGTCGCACTGCTTGCTCTTGAGGGAATTACTGGAATTGTTGGAATTGTTGGGGCTTTGTAAATTATAGAGTGTGGTCTAGACCTACTCTATCTGTAAAGTGTCTCGAGATAACCTATGTTATGATTTGATACTATAAATAAAATTGAATTGAAATAAATTGAATTGATTGGCTGCAATCTGCCACTGCTCCAGGACCTATACACCACCAGGACTCTGAAGTGTGCTGGAAAGATTGTGGCTGATCCCTCCCACACCGGACACAAACTCTTTGAGTCACTCCCCTCTGGCAGGTGGCTGAGGTCCATCAGGACCAAATCCTCACAGTTTTTTTCCCCTCCGCCACTAGCCTTACAGTCCGGTCTCATGGCAGTTTGTGTAAATGTGACGTTATTTGAATCTATTGATACGTGTTCACGGAGACGTTTTTGTCGGTTTTTACGTGGCAGACATCACGAAAATGTGAAGTAATGTATTTCAATGGGAAGCATAATTTGCGTAGCAAGGTTGGTCGGGGTGGTTGATGGGTCAAACAACACAGGACTTTCACCCGGGCGAGCGGGGATCGCATCCCGTGTGTGGTGCTTTGTTTCCCGGGGATGGCGTCCCTGCGTGTGGCGTTTTGTCCCGCGTGTTACTGTGGTGCGTCTCCCGGCGTTTAAGGCGCCCTTTCCCCGTAAGTTTTTTTCTAAACCCAACCTCCACCATCCCGTTATTATGGTGCGTCCCCAGCGGACCGCCTCGCGGGCGACTCCCGGCTTATGGAGCGACCTTTTCGGCCGCCTCCCGGCGTCCTTTCCCCGAGAAAATAACGTGACATTTACACGTGAAAAACGTCTCCGTGAACACGTATCAATAGATTAAGAATAACGTGGACATTTACACGAACTGCCGTGAGACCGGGTTGAGCCTTATCAACAAGGCCCGGAACCCATCCTGACTCTCCACACTCCACCTCCGTCTCCTCATGCCACTGTACCTACTCTACTGTACCTACTCTGCTGTACCATTCCTTTTTACTTATTTCATTTTACATTTTATTTTCTATCTTTATTATAATATAATAAATACTGTGTGTATATATGTATAGTTATATTGTTTATATTCTTCTTATGCTTCTTACATCTAGAGAATGTGACATGCACCAATAACACCAAGACAAATTCCTTGTATGTGTAAAAAACGTACTTGGCAATAAAGCCCTTTCTGATTCTGTGTCCAATCTGAGTTTTCTGTTGCACGACTAAAACAACTTTTGAAAGTACAGATGTTCCACCAAAACAAGTTCCTTCCAGAGGCAATTTTGCAGAGAACATGTTTTTCTCCCATCCCAGAATGCTGTGTGGACTCGCCAGACCCTCCTCCACAGCGTTGTGGAGGAAGGTCTGGAAATGCATTGACTTTCACTTGCAGTTGATTTTCACTTGTTAAATAAAGGTCAGAGATTTTTTAGAACACTTGTTCCACATTCCGATCACAACATGGGCTGAAAAATAAAACACAAAAAAGATGAACTGCACACTGTGATTTTTTTAAATGAGTAAAATACGTTTTAATCCCAGGTATTCAATATGAGTCCAATGCATATGATGTAGTAACATGATGCAGTAACGGCAACATACTGTAGATTGTTCTGTTTAAAATACATCCCACGTTTTCACTGGTCATGTGCCTCAAGAGCATTAATGAAGTGCAGACTATGAGGGCAGCCAGCCCATCTGCGACAGAGAACACTCAGATGGTAAATTCCAAATTAAAGAAAAAAATAATAATCTAACCTGATTGATTGGGATGTGAAGTGGAGTAGAGTGGATTAGAATATCAACACACACACACACACACACACACACACACATACATTTGTAAATGAGTACCCCAAAGCAAACACACACATGCAAATGAGGAAACCAGACGTAAAACACACACGCACAACACACACGCTAATTAATAGAAAACAAACAGTTACTCAGGCGGTCTGCAGGGACTGGATTATACTGTGTCTCTCCTTGCCGAACAAATTGCTCTCTAAATTCAATCAAACACTCCAAGCTTTTCTGTGAGTCTACGGGAGGCTGCAATCAGCATGGTGGAGACTAAAGATGAAAGAAGGACAACAAAAAAAACAACACAACATACAAAAGAGAAAAAGAAAAAAAGTCAGTGCCCTCAAACTATCCAGAGAACTGTTTGTTTGGCACAGAGGGTTAGCAGTCTCCAGGAACAATGTCTTGATTAAGTGCAATGGATATGTGCCTACAGAGAGCTTCAGGCTTCAAGTTTTCACAAAGAGCAGCGCGCAGCATGGGAGTAGCTCTGTGGAAGCTGCAGTCATCAGTTGCAAGAATTTAAAACACTTATCTCACTAAGTCAACCTCTTTACCTAGTTTAGCCAAACTCATTTGTTTTGGGAGTAATACAGCAGTGAGTAAGTCATTGGAAATTATTATCTTGTATGGTTTGGAGAACTAGTTGCACAAAATGTATTCAATGACCACATCTTTCATAATTAATTAACATTGATCAATCCACATTGCATTACACCCTTTATTTTTATGCAAACATATATCTATTATTCAGCAGATACGAAATGAAGAAATGTGGTCACATCTTCAAGTCACATGATAACAAACTTCTCAAGGACTAATTAGCAACTCTATCTGCTGAGGAAGGCTGAAGATGATGTGAAAGATTTGTAAGCTGTGGCTGTAAGCTAACCTGCAGGCCAGATTAATTGTTATTCAGAAACATCTGAGAAGCCATCATTGGAAACTGAAAAGGACAGTCACTTTCATAAATACCTGGCAGGGGATTAGATAAACTGTCTGTCTATCATGTCTGCCTTTGTTGTTTTTCAAAGAACAGTCACGGCCGTCACACACACAGGTCTAAACCACGCTCATAGCCAGTAGCTCCTCACCGGACGCTGATTGGTTCGACCATGGCTGTTCAGACACAAACGCATTACTTGAAGCCCAACCGTTAATATAATACATCCATGACTCTGACAAGATAGATTTTCACGTGATCTCGTGACATCTCGACAATCCAGCTGCTGTGCAAGGTGGTAAACTGGAAGTTCAGAAACATAAATAATAATAAAAAATAAATATATCGACCTTGTGTATGATGTAAAACTGCTTGTAAAAATACTAAGTTGAGCCCACAGCTAATGGTGATCTTTAATATTATAGAGTAATAATGGTTTGCACAACCAACTGCATTTTTTTAAGATAAGGCTGGTAGTAAGGACAGTGTAGCTTAACTTGCTAGCACTAGTGCTAGCTCAGTGACTATCTTGCCCATCAGTGGGCGGGGACACTTTTAGTAAATTATCTCAAAGGACTACCGTGGGCAGGGTGCCATGTCATTTCTCAGACACTCCATTGTTCCGACCTCTCAATAACCCGAAAAATTCCCTTTGGTCCTACAGCCCACTAGTCCGACGTCCACCAGCAATATCTCACTATGGTAACACCAAGACCCGCCCTTTAATAGCATTCATTGGCCAGGCGTCCAAACTTATGCAAGGTAACGTAAACCCATTTGTACAGGTCCTATCTCATGACCAATCGGCTATCCTAACCTTAACCACTTGAGGTCAAATGCCTAACCCCAACCAATCGAGCTACTTCGTAGGGCAGGTCTTGGCGTGGCCATAATTGGGGACGTCGGAGTAGTTGGCTGTAGGACCAAAGGGAATTTTTCGGGTTATTGAGAGGTCGGAACAATGGATCATTGGAAAAATGGGCAGTCCCCGTGAGCAGCTCCTTGTTTATTAGTCTATATCCACGACATTCCACTTCCTGGATTACTATCCACTTCCTTAGACTATCTGTTCAATCTGAGTTTTCAGTTGCACGATTAAAACAACCTATGAACGTACACATGTTCCACCAAAACAAGTTCCTTCCCATAGCTATTTACCGGTGCACTGCGCCGCCCAATACAATTGTGATTGGTTTAAAGAAATGCCAATAAACCAGAGCATGTTTTTCTCCCATCCCGGAATGCTGTGTGGACAGAGTGATTGGACTCTGTTGTACGCTTTTTGCCGCCTACTTCTGGGGTATGCAGTCTTGCATAGTTCCAAACAATCCATTTACAGTGTCGGGCATCATTCATTTTCATTGCTGGCTGTCGGGTAACTTCTGAGATAAGTTGATTAAATAGCTACCTCTTTTAAATTGTCGACTGTCTATATTTTATCAGAGGCCCTTTATGATGCATATACTGATCTTTATTTGTATGTGCACAGCGTAATTATATATATTTTTATCTATTGCTAGTTTGTTAGCTAGACTTCGCCAGCTGTGAAGGTATTGCTACACCAACAATTACAAAGTTCAGTAGTGAATCTCTGACAACTTTTATTTAGTTAGTTATTGATGTTGGATTACTAGGATCATTAAGGTTGATTAAGGACGGGTTTTATTTAGGTTTTATTTGCTGAACCTGACGGTGTTAGCTAGTCAGCTGAGTACTGTGTGTCTGATGTTATAGCTAGTAGAAATAAGGTTGCGTTTGTTTAATTATACCCTTGAAAGGTCTGTTGGATTACATGTATGAATACAAATTATTCCACACAAAAAATATCAGTAAGTGACATATGACATAAGTTTAAATATCAAAAAGTATTAAGGCAGATTTCACAGTTGTGTTTTTTTTTACTGTTGATTTATTTAACTTTTTCCACTGTTTAAGTTCAATACATCTTTCCAGAAGTCAACGAGTAATCATGTTAAATTATCGTGATTTCAATATAGACAAAATAATTATGATCATATTTCTTTCCATATTCGGCTTGATATACAGTACTGTGCAAAAGTTTTAGGCAGGTATGAAAAATTTTTGTAAACTAAGAATGCTTTCAAAAATGGAAGTGTTAATAGTTTATTTTCATCAACAGTAAAAATCAAATCAATATTTGGTGTGACCACCCTTTGCCTTCAACACAGCATCAATTCTTCTAGGTACACTTGCACACAGTTTTTGAAGGAACTCGGCAGGTAGGTTATTCCAAACAGATCTTCTGTGGATGTAGGCTTCATCAAATCCTTCTGTCTCTTCATGTTATCCCAGACAGACTCGATGATGCTGAGATCAGGGCTCTGTGGGGGCCATGCCATCATTTCCAGAACTTCTTGTTCTTCTTTACGCTGAAGATAGTTCTTATTGACCTTGCCTGTATGTTTGGGGTCATTGTCCTGCTGCAGAATAAATTTGGGGCCAATCATAGGCCTCCCTGATGGTATTGCATGATGGAGAAGTATCTGCCTGTATTTCTCAGCATTAAGGACACCATTAATCCTGACCAAATCTCCAACTCCATTTAAATCCCACTGGTTTCTGCCAGTTCTGAGCTGATGGCACTGCTGGACATCTTCCGATTTTGAAGGGAAATAAGCTTGATGTGTTTTTCATATGCTGCACTAAGTTTCCTTGGCCAACCACTACGATCCTCAACGTTCCCTGACTTTTTGCAAGTGTACCTATAATAATTGATGCTTGTTTGAAGGCAAAGGGTAGTAACACCAGATATTGATGTGATTTATATGTTTTTTTGGTCGCTCACTTTGCATTTTGTAAATTGATAAAAATAAACAATCATTATTTATATTTTTGAAAGCATTCTTAGTTTACGGTATTTTTTCCACACCTGCCTAAGACTTTTGCACAGTACTGTATGTCGTAAGGATTTTTTTTTCAGCTCATGGCATGAGGGAAGGTTGCTGTCCAGACTCAAGAGAGGCCTCTTTCCAGCTGTGCCACTGCAATGGAGGATTCCATGAGGGAATCACTCGTCTGCAAACGTAACAGCTGCTCCATGTCCTGCAGGAGAGTGAACACCTCATCGGATGGCTGGTATAATGCACCTCTTTTAAATTCTAGTAAAACAGCTGTCTCACTTGCAGTGTTGGTAACTTTTTCAACTAGTGCACACTGGCATTCCTCACAGAGTGAGAAGCCAATGACCCTCTTTACTATGTATCCCTGATGCACTTTGCAATCCTTAAAGGGGTGATAGAATGCAAAACTGATTTTACCTTGTCATAGTTGAATAATGACAGTTTAGAGGGTAACTAGGACATGCATAGAACCTCTAAATCCCATTGACACCTCTTTTCTCTGCAAATCTCACTATTTGAAACTGCCTCATTTGGCTCTAGTCTGTGTTTGTCATGCCCCAACATTTGCATAGGCTACACAACTGACCTGAGATCAGTTAGTCTTCTGAATCTAGGTCGTGCAGATCTCAGAAATTGTATACATTGTTCATATGCTATTTTACCATTAAATTCACTTCTGAGACTTTTTTATGCGAGAAATCAACTATGTAGAGGTCAAATATGGGCCGTTTTACAAAGATTGATGTCTAATTGCAAATTTTGTCCTACTGTGTGTCGGACTTCAGAGGCCGGTGCTGCCTGTGTTGCTGCCTCGCCGTCCGGCCTGCCTCCCTTCACAGACCCCGGCCTGCTGTGAGCTCGATTGAGCTCCGTTACGTCTGGCAGCCCAAGTCACCGTTTTGGGCTAACGAACTACGAAGCTAAATGCCCGGTGTATGTGAGTGAAAGCGGGTTCAGTGAGCTTGTTACCAGCATTCTCTTACCACAGGTTCCAGTTACTCTTTTAATGTGTGTAATTATAATGTGTTGAGTTATTTAAACAAACGATTGGGGAAATAAACGCTGCTTATCCGTGAGTCTCATTGATAGAGCCTGCGGCTGGATGGAGCTCTATCAATGAGAGCTAGCTAGCCTCCTCTTAGAATTCCTCTGGAATTCACAAAAATTCATTAACTTGAAATCGGACACCGTTGTTAGCTTTATAAGACATTTAGTTAGATGTTGTATATGTGGCGTGACGAAATTCAAACTGTAAATATACTCGAATTACGACCAAAAATGAAGCTAACTATCCGTGATTTGTAGATACATACAGCTAGGACTGAAGGGACAGTCGCAGCTAACGAAACCCTTACAGCTCACAAATATTCATTTACTTGAAATCGGACACCGTTGTTAGCTTAATAAAACATTTAGTTAGATGTTGTATAAGTGGCGTGACAAAATTCAAACTGTAAATATACTCGAATTACGACCAAAAATGAAGCTAACTAGCCGCAATCTGTACACATAGGATTGAAGGGACAGTCGCAGCTAACGAAACCCTTACAGCTCACAAATATTCATTAACTTGAAATCGGACACCGTTGTTAGCTTAATAAAACATTTAGTTAGATGATGTATAAGTGGCGTGACGAAATTCAAACTGTAAATATGCTCAAATTACGACCAAAAATGAAGCTAACTAGCCGCAATCCGTACACATAGGATTTTAGGGACAGTCGCAGCTAACGAAACCCTTACAGCTCACAAATATTCATTAACTTGAAATCGGACACCGTTGTTAGCTTTATAAGACATTTAGTTAGATGTTGTATAAGTGGCGTGACATGTGTGTAACATGTGGTAAGAGATTGCTGGTGTATTAAGCTCGCTGACCGCGCTCTCACACACGGGCCATTTAGCTAGCAGGAAGAGAGGAGATGCAGGCCCTGGAGCTGTGTCAGGGCAGCAGCGTTTGGTAGTAGTCCATTAGCCCAAAACGGTGACTTTGCGCGTGTATGATGTTGCACACGTGAATAAGGACTCAGTGTGACTTAGTATTTTCTTCCTTTACTGGCACTGCAAAATACACAGACATTGCGCACATTGTTAACACATTTCTGTCCAGCGTTTGCTCTTAGCACTACCATACAATGTACGTGCTCACTCTGTTTACTCCTGACAGTTAACCAAAACGTGCTTCCAACTAACTAACTAACAAATACATATTATATATAACTAACAAATACATATTACTCTATATGTCTCTATAACTATTACTGTGGCTCTCGGTTTCATCATGACTGCATTCACAGTTGGGCAAAAGCATTTCAAACACACACATAAAACATAGCAATGCTGGGTCCCAGCAAAAATTAGCTTAGCTGCTACATTTACATGCCTAACAATAAAAGTTACGTGTCACTTCAATATACCCAGTCGGAATATATGGCCAACTTTCCCACTATCACTACAATCTCCTGACACCATGCTACACATCTGCTTATTACCCATTTTATGTTTTCTTACCTGCAAAATACACGGACATTGCGCACATTGTTAACACATTTCTGTCCAGCGTTTGCTCTTAGCACTACCATACAATGTACGTGCTGACTCTGTTTACGCCTGACAGAAGCGCTCACTTAAGGGTATACTCCCTCTTGTGGCAGAAGGTAGCAACAACATGCTTCTATTACAATGCCTGAGTGCAGGGAGCACAGTGACTCTTAACAACATAAAGCAATGCACATTTTAATGAACATGAACTGATATAATGCAATTAAATGAAATGAAATAAATAATATTAAATAATATATATGGGTGGTGGCTTTTCTTATGAACTAAACAGTATATTTTATGACCTGGTCCTCACAATGAGGTGCTGTGGGCTGCAGCAGCCGTGCCGGAGCTCAATCGAGCTCACAGCAGGCTGGGGTCTGTGGAGGAAGGCAGGCCGGGCGGCGAGGCAGCAACACAGGCAGCACCGGCCGCTGAACTCCGACACACAGTCTTACCAAATTTGCAATTAGCCATCGATTTTCGTAAAACGGCCCATATTTGAGTTTTATATAGTTGATTTCTCGCATAAAAAAGTCTCAGAAGTGAATTTGGTATGGAAACATTGCAGTGTCTGGAATATGAGATTCTGTTGCGTTTCTAATGTGTGTGTATTTGGGATTCGCTCAACCTATCAGCATGCGACCTGTAATGCATGTGTATGGCGATTCGCTCAACCAATCAGCGCGCGTCTCTACGTGTGTGTACGGGGATAAGGCTCAACCAAGCAGCACGCAGCTCATCTAAATATTCATGACCATACCATATTTGGAAGAAAAGCTCTTGTTACAAATAGGGCCAACACAGGGATGCATAAGGGCCAATAAAATATCAACCAGGCCATTTTCAGCCCAACTAATGTTACATACCCCATAAGGAGACCATAAGGAAAAGTGTGAAATACCCTATATAATCATTCTATCACACTTTTAACCTCAGCCTGATATATGTGGAGGATTTTTTTTGTTTATTAATCACTTATATTATTCCCCCCTGTTCCTTCACTTCGTTCTTGTTTTGCAAGTAAGATACACAGCACACCTGTTCACACATTTGTACTTTTTCCACACATGACTAACTTTGTTTTATTTATTGATACCCCCCTGGCTCTACTTTGTTGCTCTTATTCATACTTGTTCCCACTTGCTTTTTTGTTCCATAAACCTCAGCCTGATATATGTGAAGAGGATTTTTTTTTTCTAAACACTCAGCATCTCACACTAACCCCCAAAACTCCTGTCTCCAGCTTTACATGCTGCATCCTCCTTTGCAGCGTGCTGATGTTGGGCAGTGGAATCTGCATTTGCTGGAGGGTTTTATAACCAGTGGTGCCAGCGGTAAATCTTATTTATATTGCTTTTTTTAATTGTCTCCTTTCCCCACCGTATTCCTTTCTTTTCCTGTACTTGTTCTTGTTGTCTCATCATTGTTTAATAAAAGAAAATACATTTCATTCATTCTTCCAAGTATAATGACTTGTTATTCTTTAATATATTTGATACTTTGTGTATAAAATGATCATGCTTGTGTGGTCAACTCCTGCCCCATCAGAAGAAGTGGGCTGGACACTAAATGCTGAATGGACTGTTGCTACTCTGCTTTCTCAATCGCTCTCTGACCACGGTTAAGCAAATCAGAATTACAAGCAAAATCAAGGAAAATCCAATAGTGCAGTTGTGCAAAAAAGAACATCTTGAATCAACTTTGATTTAAAAACAGAGATGTAGTAAGGTTTAGGTTAAGCCACTCAAGACAGTAGCCTACTGCTACCCATGCTAACACGGACGTGAAGCTTTCCCTCCAAAACTTAAAAACGTATCTATACATAGCTTTCAATTGTCACCCTACCACTCCAAATGTAAAACTGACATTTACAAATATGCAATAATGCAATAACAATCAAACAAGTACATGGGTATGTGTTTTTATTTATATTTACCATTCAATATCGCAATTGCTGCTGTCAGTCCCATAGTAGAACGTGATAGCGCTGCGTGTGTTTGGAACTATACAGGCTTACATGAACCACGTGACCACCCTGCTAGCGAGATCAAAGACTCTTACTATCTCTATGGCTCTGGTGTTGACTAGGTAGACGCAGCATCTGTGGAGAAAGGTCTAGCAATGCGAGACTACTTCTACAAGTAGTATACAATATGTAGTGAGTTACAGTATATTGTGTATATGATAACTCCCATGCTTGTCCTATGTGCCTTGAATTTTTTTTTTCAAGCAACTTAGACATTGCTGGAAGTATAGCTAAAGGTCTGTAGTTTGAGACTAGAAGAGTATGATCATCAGATTTAAAAATGTGATTTGTGCTGTTTTCCAGTCAGTGGGAAAGATAGAAAGCATGATACAATGACTGATTAAGTGCTGAAAGAGAGTTATGAGGCTATCAGCATGAGTCTTTAAAAAGGAAGTGTTTAGACCATAAGTAACAGGGCATGAGAATTTTTTAGTGAATGCAGTATTTTTATTACCTCGTTCTGTGAGATCTCAGAAAATGACAACTGATCAGGTGTTGAAGAGAGAACAGATGAGAAAGAAGAGGGAGTGGTAAATATGTTGCCAATTCTTTAACAGATGATATAAAATAGTCATTGAAAGCACTTGAAATCTTTTCTGAATCTGAGATAAGAGTACCCTGTAGGGAAATTTGAATATTAACATTCTTTTTCTTCTCAGTTTCGCCAGTGATGACCTTAAGGGTCTGCCACAATGTTTTTGGGTTAGTAGCAGATTGTGTAATCTGCTGTTGAAAATAGACCGCCTTAGCCTTGCGCAGTTCAACTGTACATTTATTTCTAATTTGAATGAAATTATTTTTGCTCTCTGGTGTTCGACGTAACCCATACATTTGAAGGAGAGAGGCCTTCTGTTTAAGGAGTTGAAATATTTCAGAATTTATCCATGGTAATTTACTCTGCCTTGCTGGCAGTGGTATATTTATTCTGTATTTTCTGAAATTTAGTGTGAAATTCCGAATTTGTCGGCTCGCTCCAAACAGTAGCACTAAATTCAGCATTGAATTGAGGTAGTTTTGAAGTTGTTATTTTTGGTGCAGAGTGGGGAGCATGAGGTTTTGAAGATTTTAAGATTGTCAGGTTGGAGATATAATCCCTCCACCTAGTCCTGGGTCTTCCCCGAGGCCTCCTCCCAGCTGGACATGCCTGGAACACCTCCCTAGGGAGGCACCCAGGGGGCATCCTTACCAGATGCCCAAAGCACCTCAACTGGCTCCTTTCGATGCAAAGGAGTAGCGGCTCTACCCCGAGCTCCTCATGAATGACTGAGCTTCTCACCCTATCTCTGAGGGAGAGGTTTACTTCTCGGGCGCCCGCTCGACCAACTGAGCTATACAGGCGCCCAGATAGAGAGCTTTGGCTTCTGGCTCAGCAATCACAACAGTGCGATAAATTGAATGTAATACCGCACCCACAGTGCCAATTCTCTGAACAATCTCCCGCTCCATTGTCCCCTCACTCGCGAACAAGACCCCAAGGTACTCCTTCACTTGGGGTAAGGACTCATTCCCTACGTGGAGTAGGCACTCCATTAGTTTCCTGCTGAGAACCATGGCCTCAGATTTAGAGGTGCTGATCCTCATCCCAGCCGCTTCACACTCGGCTGCGAACAGATCCAGTGAGTGCTGAAGATCGCTGGCCGATGATGCCATCGGGACCACATCATCTGCAAAAAGCAGCAATGAGATCCCCAGCCCACCGAACTGCAACGCCTCCCTACCCCGACTACGTCTCGATATCCTGTCCATAAATATTACAAACAGGATTGGTGACAAAGCGCAGTCCTGGCGGAGGCCAACCCTCACTTGAAACAAGTCCAACTTACTGCCGAGAACCCGGACACAGCTCTCGCTTTGGTCATACAGAGATTGGATGGCCCTGAGAAGGGACCTCCTCACCCCATACTCGCAGCACCTCCCACAGTATCTCCCAGGGGACCCGGTCATACGCCTTTTCCAGATCCACAAAACACATGTAGACCATTTGGGCATAGTACCAGGCTCCCTCCAGGATCCTTGCGAGAGTGAAGAGCTGGTCCGTTGTTCCACGACCAGGACAGAATCTGCATTGTTCCTCTTCAACCCAAATTTCAGCCGAACTCCCCTTTCCAGCACCTTGGAGTAGACTTTACCAGGGAGGCTGAGAAGTGTGATACCCCTGTAATTGGCACACACCCTCTGGTCCCCCTTTTTGAACAGGGGAACCACCACCCCTGTCTGCCACTCCTTAGGTACTGGACGGTACTCATCAATCCCTGGGGCTTTGCCACTGTGGAGTTGTTTGACTACCTCAGCGACTTCCACTAGGGAAATTGATGACAATCCCCCATCATCCTCCAGCTCTGTCTCTGACATAGAGGGCCTATTAGTTGGATTTAGGAGTTCCTCAAAGTTCTTCTTCCACCGCCCTATTACCTCCTCAGTTGAGGTCAACAGCGTCCCATCCTTACTGTACACAGCTTGGATGGTTCCCCGCTTCCCCCTCCTGAGGTGGCGAACGGTTTTCCAGAAGCTCCTTGGTGCTGACCGAAAGTCCTTCTCCATGTCTTCTCCAAACTTCTCCCACACTCGCTGCTTTGCCTCTTTCACGGCAGAGGCTGGAGCTCTTCGTGCCCTTCAGTACCCTGCAACTGACTCTGGAGTCCTCCATCTGGGCCTGGCTCCAGACGGGGGCCCCGGGCTTCCTCCGGGCAGGGTAAATTCACCTCTTCCTTGATGACTCATAGGGGTTTATGAATCATTCTTTGTTGAGTGAAGATAAGATCCAGAATTGACTTGCATGTTTTGACGATTCTTGTTGGATCCTTGATTAATTGATAAAGTCCAAGTTTCATTGCAGTGGCTTTCAAAGATTTTGATGAGCCATCATTCCAGTCAAGGTTGATATCACCCAGAATTACAAGCTCCTTTGTTGTAACAGATTTAATTATGTCAGAAAGCTGAGATAGATAGGCATTTACACTGGCATTAGGAGGCTTGTAGGTGACAATAATAGTAATTGCATGTTGGGTTGTAAAATGTACTACCAGTTTTAAGGCCCTATCTTGCACTCAGCGCAATTGACTTTGTACACCGACGCATGTATCATTCCTATTTTGCACCCGACGCACAGCGGACTATTCCCTCCACAGACGCATGTCGGTAAATTAGGGAATGTATTTGCGCTCCCGGGGGCGGTTCAGCGAAAAGAGGAGGCGTGTTCAGACGCAAACGTTCCGTGGTGCAATTTTGCAGTTTCAGAAAACAATTCCGCCACAGACCAGGAAAACCCTAAAGTAAGTGGCGCGTTATTCAGATGCTATTTTAGGGGCCCATGCTTGGCCATAATGTAGCGTGTACACAACGTGCATACACTTTGCTTCTCTCTTCTACACAGATGCAGCAGTTCCCATTTTTGCAAACATACATAATTACAAGGAAAAATATTACTGAAAATGCGCTTCAGGTGTTTGGATTGGTCAGGAGGCATTTCACAGTACAGTCCTCAAAACGTTGCAGCATTCTTTGCGGCTTGTTGTGTTTTACACAACATTTCCATGAATCATGGATGTGTTGATGACATAAGTGAGGAAATATTAGGGCTTAAGGAGACGTGATGTTGAACTACGGTGGGATTGGACACTCCGGCAGGATCTGGTCCAGGAGTGGCAATTATGCGCAATGCGCTCCTGGTGGAGCGGGTGGACGGAGATGGAGTGGGGGGAGGAGGAAGGGGCACAACAGGAGCAGGTGGTGCGTTTGGAGGCCCACGCTCCATGGCTGCAGCAATCCTCTCCAGACTTGAGGAGATGGGCCCGAGAGGCCGCATCAAAATCGCCACCCGGTCAAGACAGGCATTTATTACTTTTGCCGCATCCCGGACACAGACTGATCTCATGAATTGGCGTATCTATGACACACCAATTTGTATTCCGTTTTTGCGTGTTATCAAGACGCATAATTGCATTTTTGCGTGTATATCAACACAATCGGCCGCCATTGACCTACATTGCGAGTCAATTTCCGCCGTAGCGAGAAGTATGAAGGAACAGGGGATTGAGTAAGGAAGTAGGTTGGGGTGGCGGATGGGTAAAACACAGGACGGTTTTTCAGCCGTTTTTTATTTTTTGTTTTAATAAGCCTTACCCAATGTTTCTTTCCTAAACCCAACCATTTATTGTGTTCCTAAGCGTGTTTTTGTCATTATTTTCCGTGTTTTTGTCACTGTTTTGTTACTAAAGCCTTTCCCTGTGTTCTTTTCCTAAATCCAACCATTTTTTTTATTTTTTTTTAACAGGCGTGTGACGTTCTCACGATAGTACGTTGCGTTCTCGCGATAACACGCAACATGGCGAGGCCACGTGGTGGGTATGTTTACATCAGCTATATACAGCGTAGGCATAGACGTGGATAGCTGAAAATGCATACAATAACACGCCATTTTGCTTTATGAAAGTGGTGTGTATATTTACGCAAAGTCATGATGCCATGTTGCCGGACAGCTCCCGCTGGTGTGCGGCAGGCAAATCCGCCGTCATAATAGCAATCCGCCATGGAACAAGTGTGCCTGCTCTTAAAGGGAATGTGAGATGAAGCTCTGATTGGTTTATTGCACATTACACCCAACCCATTTTAGATTTGCGTCGGGTGCAAGACTCATTTTTCCCGCCGGTATAATAGCAACAGCACCCGAGATCTGCCCACAAAGCTACTTGCGTTTCACGTTTGATACTTGTGTTTCAGATCGTTAAAATAGGGTCCTTAATGTTTCAGTTTCAGTTTCAAATTTTGCTATTAGGTGCGCGTATTTCTTACTCACATAGAAGGCCACTCTACCGCCGGTCTTACCAGTGCGGTCTTTACGATACATTTCATAATGTTCAATGGAAAGAAAAGAATCAGGAATACTGGGAGTTAACCATGATTCTGAGATTGCCATTATATGTGCTTTCGACTGCGGAAGCAAGATTTTCAATTTGTCTAGTTTGGGAACAAGGCTTCGGGTGTTTAAGTGGCAGATTTTAAAGCCTTTGGTGCTACCAAGTTGACTTAGATTAGTTGGACTTTATCCTTGGGTGAAGTGTTCTTCTTTGTGCTTTAACTGTTTTGACTACAGGACGGAAAGAAAATGGGTAAAGTCAGAATAGATGGGGGAGTGAGAGTAGTCGGAGCTGGAAATCTAAAGTGGTAAAATAGTCTAGCATCTGAATAATATGCCCAATGTTGTCAGAAAAATATTTGAGTCAGGCCTGGGATTAAGCTCAACATTTCCAATAAATAGGAGGATAGTTATTAAAAGTCTTGATGTGGTTACCAGTATTTAGGCCCGAGCGCCGACAGCGCTCGGGCCGTTTCTTACTATTCTTTCTATTCTTTTCCCGTCAAATGAATTGCCTTTTTGAGGGGCTTAACATATTCAAAAACTCACCAAATTTGGCGGTCGCATCAAGTCTGGTGAAAATGTACGTATTTTAAGGGTTTTGGGAATAGGCGCACAAAAATGGCTTGCTAGCGTCCCCTAGTAAGTTAAGAAAATTGAGCCCCTGCAGTGCGTTAAACGTAGACTCACGAAACTTGGTACACATATGTAACATGGCAAGATGTACAAAAAACTTCATTAGAGCCATACCCTAAACCCAACAGGATGTCCGCCATTTTGATTTCAAAGTTCGAAATTAGTGTGATTTTGGCCATTTCCACGTCGTACTTTAACAAACTCCTCCTAGAGATTTCATCCGATCAACTTCAAACTCGGTCTGTGCCATCTTAAGACGTTAAAGATGAAAAGTTGTTAAAAGAAAAACATTTCGTCATAGGGCGTGGCCGGGCGGCCATTTTGTGTGTTTCGCCGCCGAAACAGGAAGTGGGTGTAACTTGATTGTCCGATTACCTCAAAACTTTTCAGGATTCATAATAGTCCAACCCTAAGGACAATTAAAGGCCGATATTTCCTTAAAGCCATAGCGCCCCCTAGTGGCAACAGGAAGTAGGTCTAAAAGTCAAGGTGCTATACTTTAACGAACTCCTCCTAGAGATTTCATCCGATGGACTTCAAACTTGGTCTGTACCATCCCAACACAAACGATGAAAAGTTATTAAAAGAAAAACTTTTCGTCAGACGGTGTGGGCATGGAACAAAGAAGTTGTTGTAACTTGAGTGTACGTTGTCGACAAGGGTCCAGGCCTGAGGACACCTACAGGCCAAAATTTACTTTTGGTCATAGCGCCCCCCCCTGGCCACAGGAAATGCGCCTTATATGACAAACATCCGATTTACATGAAACATAGAATGTGTGGTCTACATGTGATACTGAGCCACGCCTTATAATATGACCACGCCCACTTACTCAGGCCATGCCCACTTTCATAACATTTGAACCGTTTAAGGTAGAGTCTTGTGTGAGGTGTCATTGAACTCAGCAGAGACTTTGTTTTTAATTGGTGATGGTTTGGCCCGCCCCCTATGATTAAGCCACGCCCCCTTTCATAAATGCTGACCCATCTAAGGTAGAGTCTTGTGTGACGTATCAGTGAACTCAGCAGAGACTTCCTTTTTCATTGGTGATGGTTTGGCCCGCCCCCTAAGCTTTGGCCACGCCCCCTTTCACAGCTAATGAACCGCATGACGTAGAATCTTCTCACGAAACTTGGTACACATATGTAACATGTCAAGATGTACAAAAAACTTCAGAGCCATACCCTAAACCCAACAGGAAGTCCGCCATTTTGAATTAAATGTTTGAAATTAGTGCGATTTTGGCCATTTCCACATGTTGTACTTTAACAAACTCCTCCTAGAGATTTCATCCGATCCACTTCAAACTCGGTCTGTGCCATCTTAAGATGTTAAAGATGAAAAGTTGTTAAAAGAAAAACGTGGCCGTGGCAGGGCGGCCGTTTTGTGCGTTTCGCCGCCGAAACAGGAAGTGGGTGTAACTCGAGTGTACGTTGTCCGATTACCTCGAAACTTTTCAGGATTCATTAGAGTCCAACCCTGAGGACAAATAAAGGCCGATATTTACTTAAAGTCATAGCGCCCCCTAGTGGCAACAGGAAGTAGGCCTAAAAGTCAAGGTGCTATACTTTAAAGAGCAATGTGCAGGTTGGACACCCCTATATACCATAGTGTATATTAATGATAAACAACTAGATTTTCAAAACTGGAGGAATATATAACCGCCATAAACAATATTTTGAGATAAAATTGTGATAAAATAACTTCCGCATCTATCTATCACTGACCGGAAGTGACGTAACGCGAGGGAGTCTGGTCAAGTTCATGCTCAAATTACAATGGACGTGGATGAAGAAACCGAGCTCTCCAACGTCGGCGAGCATGCCTATGATGGCCCACAGGCCTATAATTATGAGCCTCCTAGGAGAGATAGAGGTCAGGGGGAGATCAGGGGGAGGAACAATGGGCAGAGGAGAGAAGTAGAGTTGTGGTGTCAAGAAAACCAGAGGCGAATAAGGCAAGTGACTTGGTGAGTTACTGTGTAGTGCGGTGGCTAATGCTGGTCCATCTAGGCTAGTACCTTGGTGTTATACAATAAATCTGCTTTAGCAAACATACTTTCGACCTTGTTTTAGATTAAACATACATGTAGATTGTCTTAATTTAAGCCAGCAACGTTTTGTCTAGTGATATTCTACAATCTAAGATTTTAACGCTGAGACAGGGACTGTGCAGTCCATCCAAGCAGGTTAGCACTAGCACATAATCGTTGGCTAGGTGCTTGTGCGGACAATGTGAGGCTATGGCGTCGGCGGTGGACAGCCTGTCTTGTCGAGAGGTGGATGCCTACTGGGCACTAGTTGAGGGTTTAGTCCCGGCCACGGACATTACCTGCCTGACGCTCCATCCCGGCTTTGATGCCTGCTGCCTCAACCCGTTCTTGCTGCAGGTAGCATACCTCAACTTCAGGCAGGAGTATGGCCCTCTCCAAGCCAGCAGACCAGAGTAGGTTTAGACAATACTAATTTATAACACTTATATTATTATACACTTCTATCATAGTCGTCAGTTTTCTACACAAATAACAAACCATATCAAAATTAATATACTATAACTACTTATATATAGCCATATTCTACTTCTCTTCATACTATTCCTCCTGCACATACAGTACACTTATTCTTACGTTACCGTTTCTGCACTACAATGGTACTGTTACCACACTGCACATATCCGTCTATATGGTTCATACTGAATATCCATATATTGTTTTTCTTATATATTCTGTTAATACCCTGCATACATCTTTATTATTATTACTCCTACTACATTGCACATATCTGTGCATGTTGTTCATTACATAGCCATATTTATGCTTTTTTTGTACTTCTGGTTGGACGCAAACTGCATTTTGTCTTTGTACTTGTACTCTGCACAATGACAATAAAGTTGAATCTAATCTAATGTGCATTATTGATGCTGAGGGTTTAGCAGATTTTTAAACTCTGATGTGCATACATACCTTTATGGAATAGAATAAATGAAAATTTTATATCAAATAAGTATCACTCTTGTTCATATTGACTATGTTAACAGGATTCTCAATATCAACATTGCACCCCTATCATTCTCTAGGCAATTCCGATACACAGCCTACAGGCAGGTGGTCCGATGGGCATATGGTATTCTAGGCAGGAAGATCAGGAAGGCGATACCTGCTTGTGTTGTGGCTGCAATCAGGAGGCAGTTTACAGAAGAAGGAGGGACGTACAGAGGCTTCCAATGGCCCCATATGGGAGGCAATCAATAAATATATTTTGTTTTCACAAAATGAACACACAATCAAAGTGTCTTGTTGTATAAAATGTATTCACAATTTCATTGATAGTAACTAGCAGTGTTGGGCTTCCAAAATGTAGTTCAATATAGATTACTAATTACTGTCATTTGAGATTAATTAGTTATATTACAATATTACTGTCTCTGAATTGTAATGCTTTACACTACTTTTGCATTACTTTTGGAAGTTTGACTTTGCAGGTAGCTTGTTAATTTCACCACCAGATTAATACAGTCTCAACTTTAATACATCATAACGAGTTATCTATTCAATTCAATTTTATTTATAGTATCAAATCATAACAAAAGTTATCTCGAGACACTTTACAGATAGAGTAGGTCTAGACCACACTCTATAAATTCCAAAACCCCAACAATTACAGTAATTCCCTCAAGAGCAAGCATTAGCAGTGGCTATTGCGACAGTGGCAAGAAAAAACTCCCTTTTAGGAAGAAACCTCGGCAGACCCAGACTCTTGGTAGGCGGTGTCTGACGGGCCGGTTGGGGGGGTGATGAACAGTGGTGATAACAGTCACATTAGAAGTCACAGTGACTTCGAAGGTTATCGTGGAAGTTCATGTCATAGCAGGGCACATCGTGTCATACTGAGTAGTGCAGTCTCCTATACCGGATCCTGACTATTCTGTGCATAGGAACATCACAGCAGGGCGTTGCGGGATGCAATGTGGCACTGCAGAGCACGGGTGGATGCTGCGGATGCAGCAGGACGCAGCAGGATGCGGCCGGGAAATGCAGAGAAGAAGAAACATAAGGACTTCGGGGAGTAAACTCCCCAGAGCTAGATTAGTAACAAGCATTTCTGGGACAGGATGCATACAAAAGTAACAAGTAGAGATGAGAGAGCAGCTCAGTGTGTCTTAGGAAGGAACAGCCTCCCCGGCAGTCTAGAATTGTAATAGCATAACTTAAGAGAGGCAGGTTAAAGAGAGGTGCCTGGTCGGGCTAGAACTCTCCCCAACCGGATCGGGCTGTACTGGCCTGCCTCCCTCTACTCTCGCTAGATTATTAATTATACAGTATATAAAACTGATGACTACGAGGAGAAGCAGTGGGCCGGGTTAGATGGACGCTGCAACTCCTCACTCCTTAACTATAAGCTTTATCAAAGAGGAGGGTTTTCAGTTTACTCTTAAATGTGGTGACGGTGTCTGCCCCTCGAACCCAAACTGGGAGCTGGTTCCACAATACTGGAGCCTGATAGCTGAAGGCCCTGGCCCCCAGTCTACTTCCAGAGACTCTAGGAACCATAAGTAGCCCCACATTCTGGGAGCGCAGTGCTCTAGTGGGACAATAAGGTACTATGAGCTCTTCTAAGTATGATGGTGCTTGACCATTTAGAGCTTTGTAAGTCAGGAGGAGGATTTTAAATTCGATCCTATATTTCACTGGAAGCCAATGCAGAGAAGCTAATACAGGAGAAATATGATCTCTTCTCTTAGTTCTCGTCAGAACACGTGCTGCAGCATTCTGGATCAGTTGGAGAGTCTTAATGGACTTATTTGGGCAACCTGATAATAAGGAATTGCAGTAATCTAGTCTAGAAGTAACGAATGCATGGACTAGTTTTTCAGCATCGTTTTGAGACAGGATATTCCTAATTTTGGCAATGTTACGAAGATGGAAAAAGGCTATTCTTGAGGTTTGTTTTAAGTGGGCGTTGATGGATATATCCTGATCAAAAATAACTCCTAGATTTCTGACAGCAGTGCTGGAGGCCAGGGTAATACCATCCAGAGTAACTATATCTTTCGAAAACGAAGTTCGGCGGTGCGTTGGTCCTATCACAATAACTTCAGTTTTGTCTGAGTTTAACATCAGGAAATTGTGGGTCATCCAGGATTTTATATCCTCAATACACGTTTGAAGTCTTGCTAACTGACCACTTTCATCTGGCTTAATTGACAGATATAATTGGGTATCGTCTGCGTAACTGTGATAGTTAATCGAGTGTTTCCTAATAATATTACCTAGAGGAAGCATATATAAGGAGAATAGAATTGGTCCAAGCACTGAGCCTTGAGGAACGCCATGGCTAACTTTAGCGTGCTTGGAGGGTTTATCATTAACATTAACAAATTGGGATCATTCAGAGAAATAGGACTTAAACCAGCTTAGTGCGATTCCTTTAATGCCAACTAAGTGTTCCAGTCTCTGTAACAGGATTGTATGGTCAATAGTGTCAAATGCAGCACTAAGATCTAGTAGAACAAGAATGGAGACAAATCCTTTGTCTGCAGCAGTTAGAAGGTCGTTAGAAATTTTCACCAGTGCCGTCTCTGTGCTATGATTCTTTCTAAATCCTGATTGAAAATCATCAAATAGACTGTTGCTATGTAGAAAATCACATAACTGATTAGCAACCACCTTCTCAAGGATCTTGGATAGAAAGGGAAGGTTAGATATAGGTCTATAGTTTGCTAAGACCTCAGGATCTAGGGTGGGTTTTTTCAGAAGAGGTTTTATCACAGCAATTTTAAATGACTGCGGTACATAACCTGTTAATAAGGACATATTGATCAAATCTAATAATGAAGTGTTTACCACGGGTAACGCTTCTTTGAGTAGCCTCGTTGGGATGGGGTCTAAGAGACAGGTAGACGGCTTAGCTGAGGATATCCTTAACATTAATTGTTGAAGGTCTATAGGATAAAAGCAGTCCAAGTATATGTCGGGAGTCGTCGTTCTTTCTAGCGGTCCTGCATTTAAAGATGAACTGTTAGAAGTTAAGGGCAAAAGATGATGAATTTTATCTCTAATTGTTATAATTTTATCATTAAAGAAGCTCATGAAGTCATCACTACTCAGAGCTAGAGGAATAGATGGCTCAGTAGAGCTGTGGCTATCTGTCAGCCTGGCTACAGTGCTGAAAAGAAACCTTGGGTTGTTCTTGTTTTCTTCTATTAATGATGAGTAATAGTCTGATCTGGCTTTTCTTAGGGCCTTCCTATAGGTTTTCAGACTGTCTTGCCATTCCAAACGGGATTCCTCCATTTTGGTGGAGCGCCACTTGCTTTCGATGTTTCGTGAGATTTGTTTTAATTTGCGAGTTTGGGAGTTATACCAAGGAGCTAATTTCCTTTGCTTTATCGTCTTCTTTGTGAGAGGAGCGACAGAGTCTAAGGTCGTCCGTAGGCAAGTCGTAGCACCGTCTACAAATGTATCAATTTGAGAGGGACTGAGGTTAACATAGAGGTCCTCTGTTATGTTAAGGCACAACATAGACTGGAATGCTGTAGGAATATTTTCCTTAGATTTAGCTATAGCACTGTCAGATAGGCATCTAGTGTAGAAGCTGCTATCTGGTTTAGTATGGTCAGGTAGCAAGAATTCAAAAGTAATTAAAAAATGATCTGATAATACCAGATTCTGCGGAAATATTATTAAATCCTCAATTTCAATACCATATGCCCAGCACAAGGTCGAGGGTGTGGTTAAAACAGTGCGTCGCCTTGTGCACACTCTGACTGAAACCGATTGAATCCAGTAATGAGTTGAAAGCAGTAGTAAGGCTATTGCTGTCAATGTCCACATGGATATTAAAATCACCTACAATAAGTACTTTGTCTGATTTAAGGACTACACATGATAAAAACTCTGAGAATTCAGATAAAAATTCAGAATACAGACCTGGAGCTCGGTAGACAACAACAAATATAATTGGCTGTACTGATTTCCGTGTTGGATGTTGAAGATTAAGAACAAGGCTTTCGAAAGAGTTATAATTTAGTTTGGGTTTAGGGTTAATTAACAGGCTTGAATCAAATATGGCTGCAACTCCCCCTCCTCGGCCTGAGCCTCTAGGAATTTGAGTATTAATATGACTGGGAGGGGTGGCTTCATTTAGACTAACACTTTACAAATAGAGTAGGTCTAGACCACACCATAACTTACAGGGACCCAACAATTCCAGTAATTCCCCCAAGAGCAAGCATTCAGTGCGACAGTGGCGAGGAAAAACTCCTTTTAGGGAGAAACCTGGGACAGACCCAGGCTCATGTTAGGTGGTGTCTGATGGTGCCGGTTGGGGGTGTGATGAACAGTGGCAAATAACAGTCACAATAAAGATAATGGAACTATGACTATAAATAGTAGTTGTAGTAGTTCATGGCGTAGCAGGGCGTTACAGGACGTAGCAGGGAACTGCACAGCATAGCAGGGTCTAGCAGGACCACGGCGACAGCTGCAGCCATGATTTAGGGGCCACCCTAGTCCAAGGAAAACTGTTAGGCAAAAAAAAACATAAGGACTCCGGGGAATAATTTCCCCAGAGCTAGGTTAGTAACAAGCATTTCTGGGACATGAATGTACACAGAGAGAAGAGAGAGAAGCTCAGTGTGTCAGGAACAGTGTTGGGGAAGTTACTTTTAAAAAGTAGTGTTTGCTCGTTACTTCTTAAAAAAGTTATCCATTACTTTACTTAGTTACCCCCTATGGAAAGTAACTTTACTTGTTACTTTTAAAAGCAGGCGTCTCTGGCAGAGACTGAAGTTAATTATACAAAAACTATCTTTGACCATAAAGCCAATCTCTGGTTTATCAGTGAATTGTCTGAACTACAACGCAGACTGGATTCTCTACTCACAGAGTGACGGCTGATTCATTATGAACGTCACCATCGACATCTTGGACCTGCTGGAAGAGGATGTCTTCGACGGGCACGAGTCTGATGACTCGTCTCCCCCGAATGATGATTCCCTCACCAGGGACACTGCTTCAGCGGTGTTCCCCTCTGCCACATGCGGCCCCACCCTCCACCACCAGGACTCTTTTCCTGGACCTGCCGGACATCATTAAAAAGGCTGCAGACCTGAGAGGCATAGCGCTCCCGGCAGAGCTTCCAGCCCCCACTCGTGGCCTCTTGAGCGTTGATGTCTACACCCAGGAACCGCCCTCCACTCTGGCCACGCTTTACGGAGCTTCGGCCATTCGTGGAGGAGGCTCTCTCCCAGCCCGGGAAACTGGAGGCTTCCGTCTCTCACTATGCCTCGTTCACCCGGGTTCAAGGCGACACAAAGGCAGGCTTCCCCTCGGTTCCTCCCCTTGAACAGAGCCTGACGTCCACCCTGCTTCCGAAGGCTACTTTTTTCGGGGCACCGGAAGCCGACCCCCCAGTCCCTCCAGGATCAGGTCTGCGCCCAGGTCACTGACCTGTCTCACCAATGTGCGGCCCAGGGCCTTGCGGCACAAAACATAGCTTTGCTACCCTCCGCCATGGCCACCACCCCGGAGGCTCTTCCCCCGGAGCTAGCCATGGAGATCGGCAAAGCTATGACCGCCACCCTCACCACGGCGTCCACGGTAGCATTGTCGAGGATCCAGGCGTGGCAGACTGTGGCCCACATCTGGCTCCACATGTCACGGCTACCCACGGAGGTTGGACGTGAGCTTCTGTACGGCCCCATAGCTCCCGATGGACTATTTGGGCCCCGCTTACAGACAGCCACGTCCCACCTTCACCAGGCGGCCAAGGAAGCTGAGCGGATACGGCGGCTCGACTCCTGAAAAGTTAGCTTTGGCTGCTTCTCGCTTCCCATGATTGCTGTGCTACTACCGGCCTCTGTCACGTCTCATGTGGAGCTTGTGAGCGAGCAAGCTGAGAAGGCAGAGTCGCTGTCAAGTCTGTCCCCGGGAAAAGTAACGTTGTGCCGAATTGAAAAAGGAACGTTTTTGTTACCAAATTTTCAGCAGTAGCACGTTACACAATTTTTTACCCGAAAAAAAGTAGTTCTGTTACTGTAAAGAGTTACTTTGTTACTCGTTGGGTGTTACTACGTGTTGCACCCAACACTGGTCAGGAAGGAAGTCCCCCGGCAGTCTAGGACTTAAAACGTGAATGACGTTCAAGATGACCCAGCCACCCTTCCAAAACCGGGGGTAACGGACTGCATAGCGTGCCTCACCACTGTTTGTTCGGGCTACGTCTCTGTCTCCATTGTTATTGAAGTGGAGGGCCGCTAAGAGAAGTCTGTAGGGAAAAGGTACACTTTATTATTAGGTATGACAACTAAACCAATGTGGTGTGATATGTGACGTACACAAAAGAGTCATAATGGTTAATCATTTATTTCTGGTAAGAGTACAAGGCTCTTTCTAATACAGCATTACGGTGCTGTCAGTAGGGGGCAGTGTGGCGCTGTGCTTCGCTCTCACGGACAGCGAGAGCCGACTCTCATTACTTAGTCATTCCTGTCTGATCTTTTGTCCTGTTTTACAGGTTTGTGAAGCTTTAAAAGTTGTATACTTAAACATATCTTGTTAAACAGTACATTTGTAATGTTAGATCGGTTTGGTGGACAGGAGATTGTACATTTATATGGTTTGTGTACAAGTAGAGAAAAAGTATTGTTGGCTGTCTCAAGATGGCGCCGGCAGTGAACTTTCCATTAAGATCAATAGAGTGAAATTAGATTTAAATATTTCTTAGTTTTTGGCTCCAGCGCATTTAAGGTTGGTTTTAAATGCATATTTGTGATGATATAGCAACTTGTTTTAAATTAATGTTGTTGTAATTTTTGACAAGTTAAAACGTTACCAGTCTTCAGCTCAAGCAATTGTACAGTACTGACAGACGTTAGTGGCCATGTAAAAGGTGTGTTTTCTTTATTTTACATTTTAAGAAAATAAGTGAACAGCCTAAAGATGCAATGTTTTTTTGAATGGTACGTTCTTTTAAGGGGCTGTTAACTAACTGAAATACTGGCTCAGTTATAGTACTGAATGAGGTTAAATGTAGTAGGACATATTGAAATGGTAAATTTAATCTGTGTTTCATTTGAAAGCTAAGGAGAAGGCTAACTAGCTATGGTATTTTGCTTTGTTTGGTTTGGATTTTGTGTTGATGCTAAAAAGGTATAAAAGCAAAATAGAGAAACAAAAAGATATTTTTTGCATATTAGCAAATAAAGTTTCTGCTGAGCGAAGCTGCAGTGAACGCAAGCACTTGTATCCCGTCAGATCTTTTGTCCTGTTTTACAGGAAATCTTACTGGATCTGTCTACGGGTTCTCAATCTGAGACCTGTAACATGATACACCAGCAATACAATACATTCCAGAATGTTTCTGAGAGGCGATGATTCGATTTCATGATTTTTTCTACGGACAGCAGGCTATGTGATGCTGTTGTAATGAACAATTTTGACCTTTTTCAATGAGGTTTTGGCTGCTGTGTTAGACTGCATTAGCTGTAGCCATATTCATCCATTAACCTTCATCAACATTTACCTGCTGTACATTCCAAGAAAAGAGAAGCCGGTGTGCTTTGGCGCAAAGTGCAGGATTAAAGAATGGAATGCCTCCAAGGAAAATGTTTGGTGTTGCGGTGAAAGCTGTCAAATATCCTTCAGCAGGGCCTTTCTGGAAGCAACACTTTCCAACTTTATCGCAGCTGTTGATCCTGTATAAAAACCGTGCATTTTACAACAAACACTGACAAGGCATGATTACATTTAGTTCACATTTTTTACTTTATCATGATTAAGGCTGTTGAACAAATGTATAACTCTATTGTACCTGGTTCCAGCCACTGCTTGTTTCTTCCCTCTCCTTCCAGAGGTGGGTGTGCACATTGCGGAAATGAAGGGTAGCTGTGTTCATGTATATCCTGAACATGGTTCAGCATGCTCTGCCACTTGGCCTCCATCTTATCGGGATCGCCATTTGGGGTGGAAGACGCAGTGCAGTATAAATGGTTGATGATGGCGGGTCTCCATAGCTTCAGGTCCTCGCGATCCTTCTCCTTGGCCACAGTATCCAGTGCTTTTTGTAGACCTGTTCCAGAGCAGAAACATGAAATATTGAACAAGCTAATAGAATCACAAGTAACATCCAAGCTAAGCGAAACTACGGTACCAACATTACGTTAAATACTTGAGAATATTTACTTAAAGTGATTATGTGCAAATCAAGATCGTCAGGGGTAAATGTGGCATGTTTGTCTTTTTTTTTTACAGTAGATGTTATGATATAGATGTCCATCTATCTATATTGGTCTGTCCAAGCATCTTTACCTGGCGATTTCTGTCAGTTATTAGGGCTGACACCTGCATGCCTTGGTCCTTCAGGAACCGCACACTGCGCTTCAGACCCTCTATCTCACACCAGGTGCTGTTTGGGACTTCTGAGCTCTGAAAAAAATAAAAAAAATAGATGTGGTCATGTCAGTAGCTTTTAAACCTGACACCTGATTTATGTGTCTAGGATATTAACCTACCTGGACAAGTTGAAGATCCAAAACCTTGTTTATTCGGTCTTCAATGAAGGAATATGGATTTCCAGGGTAAGGCCATGATTCAACTCCAGACAAACGGTTCAAAAATATTCTCTTACCTGCTTGATTTTTATGTAAGTCCCTTCCTGGTACTCTATTTGTCCCTGGGTTTCCCCACAACAGACCGAGCAAATGGTGAACAGACACATAAGCTGGCTTAGGCAAACAATGAACTTGTCAGCCACACTGGAAAAAGAAAAGAAGAATGCTCAGTAATGCTGACTATGACAATTTGTGGACATCCAATCAAAATAAAAATAGGTATTAATTGTTTTACTTGGGGTCATTGAGAGATTCCTGTATTGGCTCTTCTGAATTCTCCTCATCAGATGACTCACTACTCATCTCCTCGTCTGGGATCCATGACAGATCAGAATGGGTCATGACATCAGAGGATGATTCATCCTCACTTTGGACAGAACTGGGCAGTGGAGTTGATATTTGTTGCTCAGTCTGAGTCCCCACACTAACCATTTCAGCCTTTACCTGAACAGCTAAGATGAAAATAGATTCACGTTGACAGTTGCACAACATCACAGTCAGTGGTCACAACGCATGCACAACCTAATACAATCCAGTATGAAATGTCTTCTTCCTACCATTAGAAGTAATTTGTAAATGTTTAGGTGTCATATACAGCTAATGATAGATACAAGTTACACTACCTGATGAGCGTTGCAGACATTTGATGTTGCACTGTGACCCACAATGAAGCACTAATGGTCCAGGATCCTGTAGAGAGAAGCCCTCTGTCTCTTCAAAATCTACAGTGCTAGGTGCATCTATCCCTTCATTACTGGCTGCACTCTCTGCCAAAATCTGAAAAACACAGAGGTTTAATATCACTCACAAAAATAGGATACAAGCTTAGTTACCAACTGGATCAGTAATAATAATTTAAAAAAAAGAGAAATAAAACCAAAGCAGCTCCTCTGACATGTCAAAACCTCTAGTGGCAAAATCTAGGAGATTTCAGCATATTGATTAATATATCAATTTGGACTTTGTAAATTACCAGCGAGTAGCCTACTGGGATACAAAATCGGGCGGGAGAATGGTCTGAATTGAAATGCGGGGGAAACGGGGATGTTTGGGCTAGCTAGCTGCCTGCCAACAGCTCATAGCTAGCTTAATAAAATGCGGGGGAAACGGGGGTGTTTGGGCTAGCTAGCTAGCTGCCAATAGCTCATAGCTAGCTTAATAAAATGCGGGGGAAACGGGGGTGTTTGGGCTAGCTAGCTAGCTGCCAACAGCTCATAGCTAGCTTAATAAAATGCGGGGGAAACGGGGGTTTTGGGTTAGCTGCTTGCCAACAGCTCTAACTAGCTATAACTGTGCAAACTGCATTGATGTCAAGGCAGACAATTACGAAAACCTTTTCTAAAGCTCAGTCTCTCCCTCTCTATCTGTATACCGAAGCCCTGATGCTAGGAACTTGCAGTCAGCATTTTTAATCCAGATGAGGGAATGGTTTCCGACGTAATTTTAGCTACTCCTGTCATCAAATCATCAGCTACCAAATTTTTGCTAATGCAATAGCCAAGCTAACATGTAGCTATGTTACTAGTTAGATGGTGGATTGCCCAATACATCAAATCACTTATTTATTCTGAAATTATTAGACTAAAACATTACGAAATCAGCCAAATTAAGAGTTAAAATAATTAAAATTAAGACTTACTCTGCTAAGAGCTCTTTTTTGGTGCTTAGAATTTCTGCAAGTGCTAGCACTTGGTCTTCCAGTCTTGCCCGCGCCAGATTCAGGTGGTGGACTTGATTCCATCGAGTGCACCGAGGGAACAGCATCAGTAATCAGCCTCACATGGTCCTTACTCCGAAATCCCATCCGAGACTCCAACAAATCTCCAGGTCTATAACTCTCCGGAGTGAAATGAGCGCCACAAACGACCGAGTGTGTGGTGACAGACGCGGCAGTGAAGTCTGCTCTCTTCACCTGCACAAAACGCACCCAAAAACGAAAAACCTTGCTTTTCCTACAAGGAAAATGATGTACACGATTTCCTGACAGGCTGGAATTCGTGCAACCAGCACAAACACAATAATTTACCATTATGACTTAACTTTCTAAAACTCAATCTAAAACTTTCTCTATATCTCGCTCTCTCTCACCACTGTAGAGTGAAAAGCGGAGCGGGAGCGCAACCTATTGTTTACCTCTGCCTACGTCATATGACGCGTTGCTAGCGGGAAAGGCGTATTTCAGAGCCTAGCTTAAAATGGGCACACTTTCATAAAAAATTCTGCTTTAGGGTTTGTGTAACATAGCAATTTCTACTTATGTGTTTTTAAAAGACCTCTTCAGACAACATTAAGTATTAATTTAGTTATGAATTCAACCTGCACATTGCTCTTTAACGAACTCCTCCTAGAGATTTCATCCGATGGACTTCAAACTTGGTCTGTACCATCCCAACACCTTCACGATGAAAAGTTATTAAAAGAAAAACTTTTCGTCAGACGGTGTGGGCGTGGCGTGGCGGCCATTTTGAGTGTTTAGCGATGAACAAAGAAGTTGTTGTAACTTGAGTGTACGTTGTCGTATCTGCCCGAAATTTCTAACGATTGACAAGGGTCCAGGCCTGAGGACACCTACAGGCCAAAATTGACTTTTGGTCATAGCGCCCCCCGCTGGCAACGTCAAATGTGCCTTATATGACAAACATCATCCGATGTGCATGAAACTCAGAATGTGTGGTCTCCCACATAACAAAATTTGTCTGGCCCACCACAGGGCCACATCCTTGCTACAATTCTGGCCCAGTTCTGGCTGGGTCCCCGGCCCAAAACTGGTCCACACATGGAAAATAGACACAAAGTTCCTCCGGCCCAGATGAGGCCCACACCCTGTAAAATGATTTGTTTTTGCCCAACTCTGGCCCAGACACTGTAAAGTGACTTGTATTGTTTTATTTTGGCCCAGTTCTGGCCCAGACAATGTAAAGTGACAGTGTTTTATTTGGCCCAGTTCTGGCCCAGACACTGTAAAGTGACAGTGTTATGTGGCCCAGTTCTGGCCCAGACACTGTAAGACAGATCTGGCTGAGACTCGGCTTGGTCCCCGGGCCAGATGTGGTCCAGAAACAACGACATGTTTCTTGCTGGTTCCAATGTTGACTCTGGAGGAAGAAATGACACACACACACATCCATTAATGCCAAACCAAAACACTTTGTGTAAGCAAACTTTTCTTAATATTATATTATCTTAATATTATATTAATATCTATCTATCGCCCTTAGTTGAAAAAAAAAAAAAAATATATATATATATATATATATATATATATGCTATGTAACAGAATTGGCTATGTAATTCAATGGGTCACAGAATGCTAGGCCTGATATAGCCCATTCATTCAACAGATGAATCGACGCTGGCGTTGAATGAGCTAAAACTCAAAATAACTCCAAATCATTGGATTAGCTATAGTGCACTGGAGCAGTTATAATAATAAAACATGATATTTAATTTACACAATGAGATCGCACTCATCTAGCCTATTTGTGATAACATATCAGAATGTTTTCTGATAGCCTATCATCACAAACGATCTAATTGTTATAAAGATATTAAAATACAATTCTTCTTGACATTTACAACAGCTTCTAAATGTAATGCAACACTGTAATGAACATTAAATTTAATTACTTGCCTTTTCTGCCGCTGAAAATGTTCCTCCCGAAAATGAAATCTTCTGCAGACTGCAAATCTCCGGCAGAGTCCTAGAATTTAACTGCCAAAACTTTTTTTTCAGGCGGCTGAGTTCCATAATTCTCGTTGTGGCGCCCGACTGTGACAAAACGAACTCGGGCCAACGGTAAAAATACACAGCTACACCGAGTACGGAACTGACACTAGTACAACTGCTTCTAGCCGACACTGGCCCATTAATAAAACGCCGTATTTGAGCCAGCGCGAGTAAAACTGCTTTTAGCCGACACTGGCCCATTAATAAAACGCCGTATTTGAGACAACGCGAGTAAAACTGCTTTAGCCGACACTGGCTCTTCATAAAAATCCGTATGTCAGCCAGAAGTGTTGTGTACACAGTCGGCATGACTCTGGCCCATTATCTTTACTCCGATGCCGACACTGAGCCGACAGTAGCGCTTTTCAGCCGGAATTGGCCCAAATGTGCTTGCTATCTGGGCTACGTGTGATACTGAGCCGCCCCCTATAATATGACTGTGCCCACTTACTCAGGCCACGCACCCTTTCATAACATTTGAACCGTTTAAGGTAGAGTCTTGTGTGAGGTGTCATTGAACTCAGCAGAGAGTTCCTTCTTTATTGGTGATGGTTTGGCCCGCCCCCTATGTTCAAGCCACGCCCCCTTTTATTACTAATGGCCCGATTGATGTAAACACTTGTGTGAGGTATCATTCATCTCAGCAGAGGCTTCATTTTTAATTGGTGATGGTTGGACCCGCCCCCTATGCTTTAGCCACGCCCCCTATCACAGCTAATGAACCGTATGATGTAGAGTCTTGTGTGAGGTATCGTTGAACTCGGCGGGGAGTTCCCTTTTCATTGGTGACGGTTTGTGGCGGCTGAGTGCCGCGCAAATGCACGGTCGCAAGGAGTGGCGTCCGCCGGTAACCCTGACGCGCGCAGAGGCGCGAGGGCCCATCCATCGCTGCTCGCAGCTTTAATTGTTTCTTTTTCCCGTCAAATGAATTGCCTTTTTGAGGGGCTTAACATATTCAAAAACTCACCAAATTTGGGGGTCGCATCAAGTCTGGTGAAAATGTACGTATTTTAAGGGTTTTGGGAATAGGTGCACAAAAATGGCTCGCTAGTGCCCCCTACAAAAAATTGAGGCCCTGCAGTGTGTTTAACATAGACTCACGAAACTTGGTAAACATATGTAACATGTCAAGATGTACAAAAAACCTCATTAGAGCCATACCCTAGACCCAACAGGAAGTCCGCCATTTTGATTTTAAAGTTCAAAATTAGTGTGATTTTGGCCATTTCCACATGTTGTACTTTAACGAACTCCTCCTAGAGATTTCATCCGATCAACTTGAAATTCGGTCTGTGCCATCTTAAGATGTTAAAGATGAAAAGTTGTTAAAAGAAAAACTTTTCGTCATAGGGCGTGGCGGGGCGGCCATTTTATGCGTTTCGCCGCCGAAACAGGAAGTGGGTGTAACTCGAGTGTACATTGTCTGATTACCTCGAAACTTTTCAGGATTCATAATAGTCCAACCCTGAGGACAAATAAATGCCGATATTTACTTAAAGTCATAGCGCCTAGTGGCAAAAGGAAGTAGGCCTAAAAGTCAAGGTGCTATACTTTAACGAACTCCTCCTAGAGATTTCATCCGATGGACTTCGAACTTGGTCTGTATCATGTCAACACCTTAAAGATGAAAAGTTATTAAAACAAAAACTTTTCGTCAGACGGTGTGGGCGTGGCATGGCGACCATTTTGAATGTTTAGCGATGAACAAAGAAGTTGTTGTAACTTGAGTGTACGTTGTCGTATCTGCCCGAAATTTCTCACTTTTGACGAGGGTCCAGGCCTGAGGACACCTAAAGGCCAAAATTGACTTTTGGTCATAGCGCCCCCCCCTGGCCACAGGAAATGCACCTTATATGACAAACATCCGATTTACATGAAACTTATAATGTGTGGTCTACATGTGATACTGAGCCGCCCCCTATACTTTAACCACGCCCACTTACTCAGGCCATGCCCCCTTTCATAACATTTAAGGTAGAGTCTTGTGTGAGGTATCATTGAACTCAGCAGAGACTTCCTTTTTAATTGGTGATGTTGGCCCGCCCCCTATGTTCAAGCCACGCCCCCTTTCATAAATGCTGACCCATCTAAGGTAGAGTCTTGTGTGAGGTATCATTGAACTCAGCAGAGACTTCTTTCTTCATTGGTGATGGTTTGGCCCGCCCCCTATGCTTTATCCATGCCCCTTTTCACAGCTAATGAACCGTATGACGTAGACTCATGTGTGAGGTATCGTTGAACTCAGCAGGGAATTCCCTTTTCATTGTTGACGATTTGCGGTGTCTGAGTGCCGTGCAAATGCACGGTCGCAAGGAGCGGCGTCCACCGGTAACCCCGACGCGCGCAGAGGCGCAAGGGCCCGTCCATCGCTGCTCGCAGCTTTCATTTTCATTAGGAGTCATTTGGTTTCACATCAGTTACCCACCGGTGAAAAATGATAGTTTGGATGGAAAAAGACAATGGCTGATGAGAAACTGGCTTGCCAGAGTTTTCAAACACAGACCTCTGGTCATGACAATGTGGGCAGTTTACCGGGGAGCTGGTCCGCGGTGCAGAAAGCTCCGCCGACGGCTGAGTAGGTGGCAGTCGGGCACCCTCGTGTAGAACAGCCGCTCTGGGGGGCCGATGGTAGCGGCCGATGGTAGTGGCGGGGTCGCCAGGCATGGCTCCCCGATAGCCAGCAGCCTGTCTCCTTGAGCAACCCCTCCAGCACAGCTGGCAGCACCGCAAACCATCCATCCAACCAGCCCAGGTAACCCGGCTCCACACCTCCCAGGCAGCCTGGCAGGCAGCAAGGGAGATGATTGTAGACAGGAGCAGGGATTCCAACAGCATGCAGGCTCACTGTACTGACAAGATTGTTTGAGAAGGTTAGAGATGACCCAGACTTTGGTGGAGTTTGCGTTGACGTGCGTGAGGATATTAAGAGTCTAGGACTGATCCTTTGTTTGTTGTCCATGTAGGACGGCTTTGATGAGCAGCCACATGCACAAATATGTACTCATTCATGTGTAATTACTTCCACCAGCTAATCAAAGTATTCTCGTAAGCGTAAAATCTGACATTCAGAATCATTCAGAATACATAGGGGTGACTCGCTCGAATGACAGCAGCCATGTAACACCTCCATCTTTAAAATACATTAACCAAAGAGGGACATACATCAGCATTTCGCCCTCTTACACCTATTGGCACCGTGACGAATGCAAGGGGGAGATCACTCACCAGGGAAGCGAAAAAGAGAATTAAAACGACAACGCAACAGGCAAAGCAACAAGACCAAAGTTAATATTGGAGTGGCTAGAACAGCTGCATGTAAACGATGGAGAGAGATAATTTCTGGTTTGACCACCATAGGAGGAAGGGCTAGAAAGTAATATTCAGTTGGTTGTCTTATACAATTTCACCGCTAGATGGGGGAAATTCTTACACGATTGTAGCTTTAAGTTTAAAGGGGTGATAGAATGATTATATAGGGTATTTTACACTGTTCCTTAAGGTCTCCTAATGGGGTATGTAACATTGGTTGGGCTAAAAATTGCCCGAATGCTATATTATTAGGCCCTTAACTACCCTGTGAATATGGCTCTATTTGGAACAAGAGCTTTTCTTCCAAATATGGTATGCTCATGAATATTCAGAATGAGCTACGCGCTGATTGGTTTGAGCAAACTACATAGAAACACATGGGAGACTCGACAGCAGGTCTCATTGCAAAGTTATACATTGTTTATCGGGCTATTACGTTATTAAATTCACTTCTGAGACTTTTTTAAGCGAGAAATCAACTATATAAAGCTCAAATATGGGCCGTTTTATGAAAATTTATGGCTTATTGCAAATTTGGTAAGACTGTGTGTCGGAGTATATTTACAGTTTGAATTTCATCACGCCACGTATACAACATCTCCCTAAATGTCTTATAAACCTAACAACGGTGTCCGATTTCAAATTAATGAATTTTTGTGAACAGTGGGGGTTTCGTTAACTATGACTGTCCCTTCAATCCTAGCTATGTGTAGCTAGCTACAAATCACGGATAGTTAGCTTCATTTTTGGCGTAATTTCTGTATATTTACAGTTTGAATTTTATCACGCCACGTATACAACATCTCCCTAAATGTCTTATAAAGCTAACAACGGTGTCCAATTTCAAGTTAATGAATATTTGTGAATTTCAGAGGAATTCTAGGAGGAGCTAGCTCTCATTGATAGAGCTACATCCATCCGCAGGCTCTATCAATGAGACTCGTGGACAAGCGGCGTTTCCCCAATCGTTTGTTTAAATAACTCAACACATTATAATTACACACAAGATTAACTGGAACCTGTGGTAACAGATTGCTGGCGTAACAAGCTGGCGTAACAAGCTCGCTGACCGTGCTCTCACACACACACTTAGCTAGCAGGAAGAGGGGAGCTGCAGGCCCTGGAGCTCTGTCAGAGCACCAGCTTTTAGTAGTCCATTATCCAAAAAACGGTGACTTTGCGCGGGTATGGAGTGCTGTGGGCTGCCATTCAGGGAGCTCCAAGTACCTCAGAGCAGGCCGGGGTGTGTGAAGGAAGGCAGGTCGGGCGGCGAGGCAGCAACACAGGCAGCACCGGCAGCTGAATTCCGACACACAGTTGGACAAAATTTGCAATTAGCCATCCATTTTCATGAAATGGCCCATATTTGAGCCTTACATAGTTGATTTCTCGCATAAAAAGTTTCAGAAGTGAATTTTGTAATGGAATAGCAGAGATCTGCGTGACCTAGATTTGGAAGAGTTGTGTAGCCTATGTAAATGTCGGGGCGTGACCGTTCTCTTAATACACCGATGGGCTGACAAAGGTTCCGGTTTTTGGGAGGTTGACGTCAACTTCCAGCTTTGTTGGGATTCGCCCGTTTTCAGCGGCAGTTTCAAAATATGAAATTTTCATAGTAAAGGGGTATCAGTGGGACTTTGAGCTTCTACGTATGTCCTATTTACCCACCAAACTGTCGTTATTCAACTATGACAGGGTAAAATCGGTTTTGCATTCTATCACCCCTTTAAAGTGTAAAAATTAGAGTACGATTCCAAAGTTTACTCATTGTGGGAAGTCCTACTCAGCCTGTAAAAACAGTTGAATGTCTTCTGTGGCTATGCAGGAGCTTTGTTAAGTGTAAGAAAAAGATTTCAGCTTGGGCTTGGGGAATCCAAATGTTAAACAGAAAGCTTAGTTACAAACTGTAGCCAGTGTGTTGCATCAAGGCTTGACGAGTATAAGGGATTAAATATCAGAATAATGCAGCCTCTGCTGCACCAGTTTTTATCATTCTGTTTTTGGTCTGTCTCTTGCAAGGCCCCCAACTCTATGAACATGAAATACTAAATTAACTAACCCCTTTTAAAAAGATGGGACGTTTTTTAAATGCTCACACATATACACACCCTTACTTTCCAGTGCACTATAACAACGATATAGTATATAGCCTTTTGGCCTCTGCAGTCCACTCGCCGTCAGCTGACTCAGGAAGAGGAGGATGTCATTAAAACTGGCAGCATGAATAGAGTTCAACCGCTTCAGGTTGTCAACTGACAGTTCACCTTGTCTACCTTCTGCTTCTTGGCGAATGACATGTTGGTTTTATTGTCTTTTTGTGACAAAGTGGTCAGTCCTTGACACGACAGAGGGCTAGCTGGCGAGCGGCTGTGGCTACTCTGTGTGTGTGACACTAGTCAAGTAGAGATGAGTACGCAAAGCGAGCAATGCGCACAAAGCACGTCTTACGTAAGCACGCCGTAAGGCCAAAGGTCAAGTGAAAGGTGTGGGCTGATTTCAAAAGAAATCAGAGCCGCGGATATTTATTTAATGTTGATTATAACAAGTGAATGCCACTGGGTCAGCGCAGCCCAGACATTTGGCTCTGGCTGGCCACTAATTGGGGTTGGCTGATTTACAGTAGTACTTACTTTCACTATAATGGTAGATACTGTAGGGAGTATCTTGTTACGCTAACTAAAGAGAGTTTTTTTACATCAAAGATTTGGAAAAGCCTACTGTTTCTTGATAGCCACGACATAGGTATGTCTTTGGGGTTGTTTGAGTTAAAATACATGCAAATAACATTTTTAAGTTTAACAGTAATATCTTTTGACAGTATCGTGGTGCATTTTTACTGTTTTCATTAACAAATACATTCTTAAAACAGCTTTTGGATAATCATGTATGGAGATAACATTTAGAGAAAATATAATTAAACATAAAATAAATGTGATTTCTTTTTTATTTTACAGAGTTTCTGTGGCTATAGTTAAAAAGTTCTTGAAATGGTAGGGTTTCTCTGGGGAAATTTGGACTCAAGAACTCTAAAATCCTGGCTATGGCCTGCTTGTAAAATCAATAAATGAATAGCCTTCTGTCAATAGTCTTGTTTTTATTCACATATTTGAATAAATATAAAATATGGATATATACATTTCTTTATGCAATTGGAACTATCACATTAGAAAAGTTGTATGGAAACGGCAAAATTCGAGATACACTTAATTGCTTTAATACAACCTTTGTGGAATAAGAGTTGATGTGCTGAATAGGATATGGAAACGTGAAACACCTTTTCCCAAATAAGTTCTGAGATGACAAACATTTAACTCACAGGACTGATCAGCTGTTTGCTCTGTCGGCGTCTTCCTGGATATTCCCATAGTGTGTCTTCGTCTCCAGACAGCAAACATGGCCAATACTAGCTGAAAACCTGCCCAATAGAGCCATATTCTGAACTGTTGTACATGGGTTTGATGGGGTTAGATAGCCAAGGTGGCTTGTTTTGTTTCTGGTTAAACACCTCTCCTTCTTCTACTCTGTTTACTGGTGTATTACAGCCATGCGTAGGCTATAGCACCAACTTCCTATTTAGCAGCCTACATTATTCGCTGCAAACCAGGGCAACGTTCCCCGACAAAACATAGCAACATGTTTTTTTTAAACTGAAACAGGGATGCGTTGAACACTTGGTTGTGTGTGCAAGCGCTCTGCCTTTTTATTACCATGAGTTTACATACATGTCTCTGCTGATTGGGTGACACAGCCAATAAATGAGAGACACACCCACCAAATGACAGAAAACTCATCTCAAAGCCGTTGCACACCGTTTCACAGCGTTGCGTGGAAACATGTTCAACACGGAAACCGTAGCAAAACGGTGTACACTGTTTTGAGATTAAACGTTTGCAACCTTTCAAAAGTTAATTTAAAATTAGCTTGACAATTCAATGGAAGGATGGCTACTGATGGGCAGTCAGCTGCTGTTCGTAGGAATATTTTTGTTACTATATGTCTTTTTCCACTTATTCTTTTATAATTTTATCATGCAATATGTTAAATGTATATTTCATTACTCAAATGAAAATTTAAATGATGGGTGTTTGCATTTAAATGCATTGTCAATCAATTAGTTATAAAAAATAAATGTTTCTCTTTTACAGTGCCACACTTCACCCACACTATAAGGCTGCTGAAGAACGTCATGTCTTCACTGTTTTGTTTCAAAATCTCTGTGCCTTTTACCTCTCTTTTTCAAACCCCCATTTCCTGTAATTTTCTAACGCTATTCAGGTACCACGGGACACTCTCCAGATGGCACTGACAAGAATCAGCACTTTCCATTGGCTTAAATTAATTGGGGACACTTTGGTGAAGGCCATCCCTTCCTTAGACAGGCGTTTTGCTGGCTCTTTGTGCTGCTACTGACATATGCCACCCTGCACCACACTGCATGATGGGAAAACCAACGGTCCTGATGTCTTATACGGGGCAGTTGGCAGGAGACATAATAAGGGGGCGCAGGAAGACTGTACTCACATGGAAGGGCTTGACCAATAAGGATTTATAGGTGAGATGCAGTTAACTCTCTGGAATGAAGATACATATTACTTGCCATAAAGAATATAGGCAAATTGAATTGCTGCAAAGATGTACATTTTACAAATGTACGTTATATTCACCTCTATAACATTTAATATGGCTGTCATCGTTCATTCATCATTTGGAACACTGTCAGTGTGGTGTTCACTGCAGTTGATTTCAGTGGCATCAGCACTCCAGTAATGACTTCACATGAGGACCTGTGTTAGCTAATAAAGCTTTGGCCATGGATGAAGCTGTGGTCTTCCTTTTTTCAGCCAGCTCATGCATCTGTTTAATTACTCTTCTACTAATTCAATTAACAAATGTGAGGCCATAACTGATACCGACCCACACACACACACACACACACACACACACACACACACACACGGTTTTACCTATTTTTGAGGGGGGAATAAACTTCAAAATTTTGCCGCAAAAGCATGAACTGTCCTCTGGAGGACCTGCACCAGACCAGCGGGCGCCTGTGGATTGTTGTCGGTGCGTCAGCGAGGGAGGCGGGGTGGAAGTAGAAGCTGGATGCCGGTCAGGGCTGCTAGCCTGGCTAAGGAAACTACCACACAATTTGCCACTGCAGAGACTCGTATTCACCAACGACAGCACACAAAATGGATATATATGTTACAAATACACATGGAACTGCTGCGTGATGATTATTACCGGAGTCTGGCTGAACACACTCACTCATCCCAGACGGCAGCTAGCAGCTAAGAGGGTAGGTGAATTTAAACAATGGCTAAGTTGCTAAATGCATCTTGTTGTCATGTAAGGGCCCTGTTCATGTTGCACAGACATTTTATTTGCATTTTGTGTCTGTTAAGAGGCACAAAGGCACTCTTTATCTTATTCCCCCATAACTGCTGTTTTAGCTGAGTGGGAGCTCTCGGCATTAGCTGCAGCAGCTCCGTGTTCCTAACACCGATTCGGCTCGTTTTTTTTGCTATCGGCAGTACTGATATACATATAGCAATCAAGATTAACGGAAAACTTGCCCGGAGTTCTCCTTTAAAGAGCCCCTATTATGCTTTTTCCCCCCATCGTTTAGTGTGTTATATAGGTTTTGGTTTATGTAATAGATGTATAAAGTACAAAAAAACACGTCACCCCAAATGGAGCTTTCTCTCCCACAGACAGCACGTTTTCTCATCTGCCTGAAAACGCCTCGTCCACATTCCTGTTTGAAATTCCTCAATTAGTGGTGTCACTGATTTTTAAAAGCCAGCCCAGTTTTTCATATGTGCTGCCCATAGGAGCTGCCTGAGCAAGCACAGCCCGCCCAGTGACTTATTTGAAATTGCTTGACCAATCACAACAGAGTGGGCTTTTCGGGAAGGCGGGTCAAGAGCTCAATGTTTCAGAAGGCAGTATGAGAAACATCAAAGCATGTAAACCTATTCTAGCAGATCCACAAAGTACAAATATGACCCTGAAAATGAGTATAATAGGGTCTCTTTAAAGCAGAGTAGTTTTAATTTTACATTATAATGGATCAAATGAAAGTGTGACAATGTGAAATGAGTTTTTCATAGTGATAAAGATACAGAAAATAATCAGCTGAATTTGCAGCTCCCCTCAGCTTTACACAGCTTTACAGTGAGTTTTAGCTTGTCTGTACACTAACTTCTCAGCAGAGAGAGTGACTATTGGACTTACATTCATCACTGGGACACAAACACAACTCCAGATGAATAATAATGTTGCCCCTTAACTGCTGGATGTGTACAAAGGCAACTAGTTTACAGTATCATACCCAGGTTTTATTATCTCCCCTGAGCTGTTAGCAAGAGAAACAACTTTCTAGAAGATCTGCAGTCTACAATGTGAACAGTAAACAGTAGTTAAAGACAAGACAAAGACAATTCCAAAATGAACCTAGGTGTTAATAACATATGTGTCCCAAGTCGACCATTCTCTGGGATCTGTTTTCATGCTAATCAAATGTGTCTCTAGCTTGAAACAAGCTAGCGCAAACCAGTGATTAGCTGCTAATGCTACCTTTCGGGGCAGATGGTAAACCACTATTTCTACACCACCAATGAGGCTCAAAATAGCACTTGAGCATTGCGAATTTTGTAAGTGTACAGACAGTTTATTAAAAATATGGATTTTAAAGACAGTAGCGTTCATGTATAGATACGTGCACCATCTTGGAAAACAGTCATGACCAGTTGAACCACGAACGCTGTGTTTGAGCTATGTTACTGGTTACTGGTTGCACGCGTTCATTATTCAACTGGTTATGACTGTTTTCCAAGATGGCGCCTGCATGTAAACATGAACGCTACTGTCTTTATAATCTATCTTTTTAATAAACTGTCTGTACACTTACAAAGTTGTCAATGCTTCGGTTTACATGTAGGGACCCTCATTATGCTACCGTTGAAGTGTGGTGCTATTTTGAGCCTTGTTAGTGGTGTAGAAAGGTGAAGTTGAGGGCAATTATGCTGGAACTATACTTCTGTGGATCCAGAGTAGGTAATTCCTAAACATTCAAACATAATTTCCAAGCAAAACTGATCATATGAATGTGAACTTCCCACATACCTGGGGACTTTGGAACCCCAAGGGTGCAAGAGAGCAAATTCCCACTTTACCTTATTATTAATCCAGGCTTGATTATAATCCAGTGCACTGTCAATATTTCATGTGTTGTAGGTTCGTTGTGTATCACTGCAGAACAATAGCAACCATCCAGTTTTATGTGATCCTGTGCCTTCCTTTATTCACACAGTAGAGTGTGAGTCAGGTGATGACACGCAAACACACAAGCACCATTTCTGTGAATGCATGTCTGTGCATGTGCACATGTGAGAGTTCAGACACAAACACAGCTCCAGGAGTCCAACCAACTCTTTATGTCAGAGTCTCATAAATCTTTCAGGCCGCTCCCTCGGGCCCATCTTCACGCTTCTGTGGGTCAAATCAGACGTGAGAATTACAGATCACCTCAGCACAGGAAGCCTGGAATCACACCATTACACCTCTGCTGTTGTCTGTGCACACACACACACACACTTGAAAAATATTTTTCAATTGAAGCCGACACTAACAGGCATCCTGTGCTGATTATTTTTGCAATTTCAAAGCCGTCCAATCTTATGACCACTAAAAGAATTCAGTGTTTCTGCCCAAAGTGTATGTAGTTTTTTGGTGAGAAGAGAAGTTTCTTAAACAGTCGTTTTCATTACGAAATGATAATGTATATTTGTGTGTAATTTAATTGCATATGTTATATAAAGTGTCACAAATGAATCTTTCCACAAACACCAAGTGACAAAAGTCTACATGCTGAAAAAAAAAATCTTAAAAGAAATATGGAAACATAATAAGACTGGAAGCAGGGGGACAAAGCCATCCTTACTTAGTCCAGAGTTAAAAGATGCACCTAGCAACACCCCTAAGATCATAAAAGGGGTGATAGAATGACTATATAGGGTATTTTACACTGTTCCTTGAGGTCTCCTAATGGGGTATGTAACATTGGTTGGGCTGAAAATTGCCCAAATGCTATTTTATTAGGGCCTTAACTACCCTGTGAATATGGCTCTATTTGGAACAAGAGCTTTTCTTCCGAATATGGAATGCTCATGAATATTCAGAATGAGCTACGTGCTGATTGGTTTTGAGCAAACTACATGTCTCATATTTCAGACACTGCAAAGTTATACATTGTTTATCGGGCTATTTCGTTATTAAATTTACTTCTGAGACTTTTTTTAGCGAGAAATCAACTATATAAAGCTGAAATATGGGCCGTTTTACGAATTTTTTACAAACGAACATGTGTCGGAGTTGTTGGATACCCGTAGGGTACAGATTTGATCATTGGCAAATTATCAAAAGATGTTTTATCAATATTAATAAAGTTATGAATATGGTTATTAATAACTATCAAATCGACAAACAATCAAAACGGGGCACCACCCTGCAAGTCAGGGACCAATAATCAAACTGTGGAACAGTCTCATTTCTGTGAAAATCCTTTAAAAGGAAACAAAGGAAGGGGTGATTTCGAGCACGGACCGGTTCAGCCAGCAATTATTACAACAAGTACACAAATAATCAAAAGCAACTGCTAATTAAGTATAATAAGATTTATTAACGTCACAATTATCAGTAGCTAATCAATAATCGTTCAATAATAAACTTACATACCTTTTTACAATATCACAACCAAAAAACAAAGCAAAAACAAAGCAGCATGGACACGTCTGTGTCTGTGTGTGTGTGTGTGTGTGTGTGTGAGAGAGAGTGAGTGAAAGAGGAGGGGCGGTGTCGAAATGTAGTTCTAACAGGAGACTACCAAAATGGCTACTCCGGTGAGCTGCACATAACTATTTAGCCTCAAGAGGGTGATAGTGGTGCTGGGTGCACGAGGGGGGGTGCTAGGCAACGCGCACGCTTAGCCGATATGGTAGTTCCTGTGTTAGCTCTGTAGAAACGTAAGCCGATTCCACGTGGCTAGCTAGCAGCGTTAGCTCGGGAGCTACGCGGCTAGTCTGTGTCGTGTGTGTGTGTGTGTGTGTGTGTGTTAGTAAAAGAAGAAAGAGAAGAAGTGTAAAGAAAAGAGGCATTCTGATCTTAGTTATCGAAAATGACCAGTTTTCCTCAGCCCCTCAGGTCGGACCACACGTGTAGTTAGGACAGACTGAGACTTTTGACTTACCGAGGGAGACGGCCACTATAATCACTCCAGTGGCTAACAGCTGATTTACCGCAATTATCTCGCAGACAGTAACTAAACCCCGTGAAAGGAGTGACTTAGCAGGTAGCGATTACAGTTATACCCAGCTACTTAACACAACAAAATCAAACAGTATAGCGATCAATTATACATTCACAGAAACAGATTAATAACCAGATATGGCCAATACATGATTACAATCACAGATCACATTAATGGCACAAGCAGTAGCAAACCCTTTGCTCATTAATAAACAAAACAACCACACTAGTTCTAACGTCTGCCCAGAACTGTGTAAAGCCTTACTGTGTGTGTAACTTGTCAGTTAATCTCTTGCCAGAGTTTAATGATCCGTTTCGTCCAGAGCAGGGAACGACACGTGATCCAGGTCGACAAAGCAAGAAACAGAACGCAGTCCTTTTCTTGAATCCAGGCTAATTAAACCCGCTGCAGATGAGGGAATACTCGGCCAGTATTTCCTCGGATCCCCTTTGTATATCAGACAGATATAAAATTGTCCCAGCTCCAACTCGACCAGCGACGTGATGCTGGCTAGCTAGCCCGGACTAGTGTGCCTCCTGTAGTAACCTGGGTCACCGTGGAAAAAGCAAAGAAGCACAAGCGCCGACAGCTTTTATTCTTCCTCCGCCTCCTAGTGGCGGGGTGGTGCATTCAAAGGCCCGACGACCAATGGGAAAACTGCAACCTGGTCACAGGTGTGAAGCAGTTCTTTGTCTCACCACCAGTCTGCCTTGCCCTCCATGTGTTGAAGGTAGATTCTCCATTTTGGCGACTCTGCTTCCAAGTGGCGGCTTGTAGGAGTTTGGTGAAACTGGCTTTGGGATTCACATGTAGGCCAAGATCCTTTGTCTTGCTTTTCCTGTGTCCTTGGTCTCTGCAGTCAACTTAATCAGAGCCATTTTTGGTTAAAATCAATGTTTAACCAGCTTCTTGGTCCCCAACAGAGTTCAGCGGCCGGTGCTGCCTGTGCTGCTTGTCCGCGAGTCCCATTGATAGAGCCTGCCTGCGGCTGGATGTAACCAGTTTGTAGCAACAAATCACGGATAGTTAGCTTCATTTTTGGCGTAATTCCGAGTATATTTACAGTTTGAATTTCGTCACGCCACGTATACAACATCTAGCTAAATGTCTTAGGTGTACGTTTGCGAGCTTCAAAGAGGTGTGGGTAGCTAGTATATTTCCAAGTGGCATGGGATATGCGGAAGTGCTATCGTTTTGGGAGGAACACATATTTGATTTAATCACTTAAATGTTACTTTTCAGGATTTTAAAAGAAATATCTAGCCTGGTTGACACCAGACCCTTCTCAGTTGTAACTGAGAGTGGGTCTGGGCAAGGTTTCTTCGCAGTGAATTTCCAAAGGGGCGTCACCAAGGGACGCCGCTCAAATGCCTATGGGCGCATTGGATAGTCCTTCTACCAATCAGACCAACGATCCGGGTGACGAAGCAGCGACAGCGGCATCAAAGGGTTGCTGCGCTTTGGTATCTGACATGTTGAATGTAAACAAAAAGCTGCTTGCCTTCAATGCGCTATCATTATCGTGTAAAGCGATAAACGGTTGTGATTGGCATAAAGCCTGCCTGTGATTGGTGCCTCGATTTGGAAAATTGGAAATGGGCTTGAATGGGCTCTTGGCCAGACTGACTTGCAGAGCAAATCTCAAATTTGCCAGAAGTTCGTCAGGGTTTTCCCAGGCTAAGAAATCATGTGTTTACTGGAAATATGTAACCAATGCAGACTTCAAAAAAAGTGCACCTTTGTGCATTTTTTCATTGTTATATCTATAGTTTTCTATTTATCTGTATGTATGCAGTACAGTACCAGTCAAAAGTTTGGACACACTTTCTCATTCAAGTGAATGGGAAAGTGTGTCCAAACCTTGGATTGGTACTGTATTTTATCATTATTTAAATAATGATAATTTCCATTGTAAAACCTCATGCCCACATTGTAAACAGAGCGCAATAAGCATTGGTGGAGCCCCGTAACTGGCTCTGGAGGATGGACCACTCTCAGTTTATAGGTCTTCAGTGACTGTAAAGCAGAAGGTAAAGGGTATGGGCATTTGTACACACAGGAGATGGACCACACTAATTGGATCATATAAAAGGATCATGTCAGCTAATACTGGTGCATTCACATGTACCTATGGCTACAGCATTACTCTTCATATAACTGATGTGAGCTCTTCTGTTATGGTTTCGGTATTTTGCTTTGCATTTTGTTCTATTTCTGTTGCCTGTGTGTAGATTTATGTAGGTTTCCTGTTTTTGTCTTGTAAATTTATCATGTGCTGTGTATTCTGGGTGGTATTTCAGAAAGCAGCTTTAGTGAAAACTCAGTTTCAGTCTCCTCCCTCTGACACAGTGCCGGTAAATCAACTCAGACATCAGGGTTAGACTCAGAGTTTGTTAAACCTTCTAACTGAAATAGGGCCGTGGTCTGTGTATATTTTGTTGTGTTCCCTGTTGTGAATTTCCCTGTTTATGTTCTGTTTCCTGTTTTATTTTGATAGTCTGTTTTCTGTCTTGTCATGCCTAGTTTTACTTCCTTTGTTTTCCTGCGTGTGATTGTCTGATGTGCTCCACCTGTTCCCCAGCCCTGGTGTCACCTGTCTTGTGTCTTCTCGTTACCTAGTTTATTTAGCCCCTGTGTTTCCTTTGTCTGTTGTCAGATCGTTTTGTGTCCTTGTGTTTTGCCCGTCAGTTTGTGTCTGTTTGTGTCCTGGTCCGTTCAGCGTGTTTTAACTGGTTGCCGTTCTTTTTGATTTCTCCCTGCGTGATTTTGTAAGTTTTCCCTCTGAGTTTTTCCGTGTGCTTTCCAGTCTCTGTACTGCCGTTTTCTGTTAAAATAAATCCTCAAGCTCAAGCCATCTCCTACCTGCCTGCCTCTCCCTGCATTTGGGTCCACTAGCTTCTGCTAATCATAACATCTTCAGTTCTGTCTCATGTTAAAATGACCACAAATTCTCAAAGTCAAAGTCAGCATAGTGCTCTTTTACCCTTGGGTTTGCTGCTCATATTATCCATAATTTGCTGTTCCTTATGCATTCATTCATTCATTCTCAAATACTTTATTCATTGGGAATCTATGCCAGAGGACTCACAAATTGACCCAAATGGAAGTAAGCAAGGCAAAAGAAATTAGGGCATTTTTTTGTAATTCTGACCAACAGTGATTTTATCAAAAGATGAAATGCGTCATAATTTTACTGCCTCCTACCACCTAATTCCCATAATGTACATGTCTGTGGAAGGTTTGTTGATCACAGCCTCTGACATAGTTATTAAAATACAAGCTGCTGAAGATTTGGGGATTAAAACCTACTTGTGGGTTTACTGCTCGCTGCTGTCTTCGTTAGTTCTACTTAGAGTATAACATTCAAATCCAGATTTGATCAAAGAGGAAGAAGTCTGGGCTGAGCTAAAGTGGACTGAGCCAGCGGCAATCACCATGGCTGTCTTTGATCCGTTGATAGACCTGTCCGCAAACCACACTGTAAGCCTTAAAATCTCTTTTTCATTCAATCCTATCTTTATGGAACACGGATGCTCAAAAACAAGCATTTCATGATGTAAAATTCAAGGATAAGGCTATTGCTATTCTATATTTTTCTTATTGTCAACAAAGTATGTGGACACTCAAAGGAAATGACAGAGGGGAAATATAGTGAACTACTATATATAGTAAATAGGGAATGATTTTGGACACAGCCAAAAACTGACAATGTGTGCAACACAAAGCGCACTTTCAAACCTATAGTTATCAACCTCATTTTGAGTGAACAATTATGTGCACATTAAAAATGATAAATGAGAAAAGCCTTTCTCAGTTAGACCCCATTGTGACATCATCGAATTCCTATTGGGAATTCATTAAATTTTAAAGTGGGTCGAGAAGCTGTGAGTATTACGTACGTATTAAGTACAATTTCCAAGATGGAGTCTAGACACTAGTGGTTATAGTGAGATCTGTATAAATGAGAAGAGGAGCGAGCTCTGGTGAGCTCAGACCTGAGTATAGGAACAACACATTCTAACTCCCATTGCGTCATAAAGCGACTCAGGTGCCTTTGGTGTTTGTTATTGACGCAAAAAGTCTTCTTAAGCGTCATATTTAGACACGCTTGGTTGGGACTCTTGGCGCCACTTTTTAACGCTCTGGGTCGGGACTCTTGGTGTCACTATTTGACGCTCTCGGGACTCCCGTCTAGCCCCTTAGCGTCGGGACTCTTGGCGTCACTTTTTGACGCTCTGGGTCGGGCGTACGTTTAACTGACATGCGGCACAAGAACAGGACAGGTTTAGGAAAAGATGGTGGTCGGGGTTAAATCATGTACGTTTCAGTGACAGGAACGGGACACAAACCTAGGTCTCATGGGTGAAAGTCCTTTGTTGTTTGACCCATCCACCCCCCCAACCAACCTCCTTACACGGTCTTTCATACTACTCTCTACCGTTGTCTCTCTTAATACTATATCATCTTACAGCGCTGCGGTCAAGCTGCTGCTCTGCCCGGTGTGTACACTAAAGTGAGAGACACTGACCAGGGTCAATATTTTACGAGTTGGGAGTGAAAATGGGTTGGCTGGAAATGATAAACTAGGTGTGAGCGGCGGGAGGAGGGTGCTGAAATGAGAGTTGACAGCAACGGAGCTAAGAACATATTGATAACATATTGATAACAAGAATGTGATTGGCTGATAGAGATTGTGGCTAAATTTTGTTGGTTTAACTGAAAGAGAACACGCCCCTAATCTGCCAATAATGGGAAGCAGGTGAGTAACTAAAATATAGTAATCCTGGCTGAAGTTATCTGAACGCTAAGCTTCATTAGACTGGACTGCGATTCGGAGGGTATAGTTGTAATGTTGTTGCTTATTTCATTTGGTTCGGTTAGCGTTTATACTGCATTGCACAATGTCAAACGCACCAAACATTGTAAACAAATGTCGCTGGTCTATTGAACAGAATATCTGAGGGAAACTGGTCGACACTTCTGTTCTCAGTATTAATGAAGCAAAACCACATTTATACGCGTCTTAGGTTTTCTGGTTTTGCTTTAGTGTTTCTAATATTTTAGAAGAAGATGAAAAATATGAGCAGCTGACAGCTAGTGCCCCTGAGCGTCAAAAAGTGATGCCAAGAGTCCCGACTAAACCCGTCCAAATATGACGCCAAGAGTCCCGCCAAAGTCACCTGACCAAGCGTCGCTTTTTGACACCATGGGCGTGAGAATGTGTTGTTCCAGCACTCAGGGTCTGAGCTTACCAGTGCTCACTCCTCTTCTCATTCATCCAGATCTTAGCCTCCTCTTCAGTCATCCCTGATGTCACACAGATAACGAGTGATGTGTGGTCATAATAGGTTATGGATTTGAAAATTACCAATCACCACCACAGAGCAGCAAACTGTAGCAGCTTGCAGTGTTTCTCTCACAGAAATAGACTGCGGTCAAGCTCGGCGTCCGTCACTTGTCAAACCAGCTGCTGCTAAAATTGGAGACAGACGCTGGCAGAGCAGAGCGATGTCTCAGTGACCAGAGCAGACATGGTAATGTCTCTCGCGAAACAGTGTCTGATCATTTTAATGAAATGAGCTGGTTTAACCATGGAGATGCAAGAAATATGCACTAGTCCAGAACACAGGACGTTCTTCCTGTATTTACTTTCTTGCTCCCACCCCCAGACACATCCGACCAATAAGAGGAGTGGACGTTCTGGCGCATTTTGGTACGCTTGGATTTTTCCAGGTGTGAAACCAAACCAAACCGAACCAAGGGCAAATTGCTCCAAGTTTACTAACTCACTAACTGATTTGGACCAAAGCAAACGAACTACAGGTGTGAAAATGCCCTCAGTATCTTATGACTTCCCTACTCTGTCTATGGCACTTAGCCCCAAGCCCATTGGTTCCTACTGGATGCAAATTTTTAAAAAGCTACTCAAAAATATTTTGTTTCATTTGTTTTAGCTAGGACAGGAGGAAGTGCATTTTTTTTTGGCATGATGAAGGAACATGTCACCCAGTACAATAGTGTGGCTTATTCGTGTTTTTAATAGTTTTTAGATACAATGGAGCTCTCTGGCTAAAAGGAATAACATAAATCGGGCTTTAAGTACACATACAATACTTGTTAGTAGGATAAATTTATTGTTGGTTTGGGTCTTTTGATGGAAACCATTAACAATAATAAAAATAAAGAATATTACCAGATTTTACCAGCTGTATGGTACTTGTTAATGAGACCATTTGAGCCAGGCACCTAACGAGGGTTAACGAGCTGGATGACCCTAACAAGGTCCAACACATGCTGGTGTGACAGAATGTTTCTGCAGATGTTTATCAGAAGATTGGACTACAGATGACCAAATAAAATCAAATCAATTACTCCTGCATACTTTAAGGTTTTGATTAATCTCACATTGCCAGACCTTCCTCCACAGCGCTGCGGAGGAAGGTCTGGCTAGTCCACACAGCATTCCAGGATGGGAGAAAAACGTGCTCTGGTTTATTGGCATGTCTTTAAACCAATCACAATCGTCATGGGTGGCACTATGCGGCGGGCAGAGCCACGGTGCCACTGCAAAACAGCCTTGGGGAAGGAACTTCTTATGGTGGAACATTGAAGTGTACATTCAAAGGTTGTTTTAGTCGTGCTACAGAAAACTGAGATTGGACAGATAGTCTAGCTAGCTGTCTGGATTTACCTTGCACAGATCTGAGGATAAATCCACCGGAGTTTAAAATTCCAACACAAAGAAAGCGGAAGGTATCGGACATCCAGCCTAAGAAAGTGACATCTGGTGGAATTTCTGTCGGCACGCCCGGAAGTGGAACGTCGTGGATATAGACTAGGTTTAGATATGGGAATTCATAAGATTTTAGTGGTCCATGTACATTACAGTCTGAACTCTATGAGGGGACATAACTGATAACTGGGAAATTACAATACTTATTCTTGTACATTGTAGTTGAGGTGGTTCGGGCATCTGGTAAGGATGCCCCCTGGGCGCCTCCCTAGGGAGGTGTTCCAGGCACGTCCAGCTGGGAGGAGGCCTCGGGGAAGACCCAGGACTAGGTGGAGGGATTATATCTCCAACCTGGCCTGGGAACGCAGGATCCCCAGTCGGAGCTGGTTAATGTTGCTCGGGAAAGGGAAGTTTGGGGTCCCCTGCTGGAGCTGCTCCCCCCGCGACCCGACACCGGATAAGCGGACGAAGATGGATGGATGGATGGATGGATGGATTCTTGTACATTCTCATGCAGTTTCTACGTGTTCAATTCTTGCAACACTTCAGTAATTATGCTTTCAGTAAATGCATGTTTTGTTCCTGATGCAACACAGTAGGCCTAATGAATAAACCCATAGCCACTTTATGACTTTTCCTGTTGTAGTTAAACACACAAGTCATTGGTAGGCCTTTTCTTGTGGAAAAAAAAAACAGAAGTGATGAGTTTGATGATGACGGTTTGTGAAATGCGTCATTAAGGTGAATCTTGATAGCCACAGAAACTGAACAGGAAAAGGAAAAAGTGCCACCCACAGAACCTCAAAGGACAAAGATAACACACACTGACAGGTTTGACATTATTGGTACAGTGCAGTTCAGAAACACACTGCTCCTTGAACAGTTTGTGCATCTTGAGCAGCACAATAACACAATAATGTGACCACAGAGTATCATCCATAGGAAAATGAGTAGAGCTGTGGGAAAACAGCTCTCATTAACCTCTGGTTGGTGTGGAGGGAACGGGGCACAGCAGATTGACTCAGCTTTAATATGAAGAAGACTTAACCCTTCTGATTGTTATTATGAAATACAATATCCACAGGCGCAGCAGCTCTCCTGGGCAAGAGCGTTTTTAATAAAGCCTTATATTTACTCTTGTGCACAGTATAAACAGATTCCAGACTGGCAGAGATACTGTACGTCAGAGCTGCTAAGAGTATAGTGAAATAAATTATAAGAGGAAGTCTACACGCGTCTACTGCATTAGGCCATGATTAAAGGGGACACTTGTGATGTATGGCTTCTCTTGCATCATTTAACCATTCTAGTGTTTTACTCACAGCATGGATGTGCCTCCACAAATCTATACTCTGGACATAAAAACCTAAACCATCCAATGGGCTCCTACTCCTTAAATACGCATTTATATAATAACTTATGGGGGTAAACATAATGTTTCTTGGATCATATTTTTTGTTACACAGCCTGCTATTATACTCTTTTCAGTGTCATATTTGTACAGTTGGGGCCTACTTGAATAGGTTTACATACTTTGATGTTCAAAAATGTTTTCTCATACTGCCCATTGCTGCAGCTCCTCTGCCTGAAACACTGGGTGCTTCTCATGTCGCTTAAATTGTCTCCTCTACTCCTCCAGTTGCATCCCTTCCTCGCTTCTTAGTCCCTCCCACAGAGGAGGCATGGGAGAGGTGCGAGTAAATCATGGGAGGAGAGAGGCAACAAGCAAATGTGTTTTAGGAGGATTGGACATTATTTCCTCTGAAGCGTCACATGAAATTTTCAGCTGTATGGGTGGAGTTAGCAACTCCTTCAGCTTCGATGTTACCTCCTCTGTGCTCGAGGACCGAGGCGCTATCAAATAAACGACACAAGAAGCACACACTCTGTCTGAGCTCTTGGCCCCCCTTACTGCTCGGATGGGTCAGCTAGCACACTCTTTAGTGATTGGTCAACCAAATTCAAACAAGCCACTGGGCAGCACAAATGAAAAACTGTGCTGATTAATGACATCACTAATTGAGGCCACTTGGAGAGCAGAGGGAAAGTGGATGGGAGAGGACAGAGGGGTTTGAATGCCTCCACCCTCATTTGTTAGCTTTGTTAGTCAGGTCGGACTTGAACCTGGGTCGCTGGCAAGGACTTTGCCTACATGGGGCGCACGCTCTACCAGGTGAGCTAGAAGCTGCCCCCTTCGGACCAGTTTTTGTATTGAATTAATCTGAACGTTGTGATTGAGCTTATTCGCTGATTTTGTGTATTATTTTTATATAAATGTTTCTGGTCATCATTACATTTCTACAAAGGGGTAATTGCTTGTGCAAAATCATTCCATATGAACATAATTGAAAATAGATTGGGTTGGCAGTAATATGACTGGATGTGAAGTTGCTTGAACACCCTTAAATCAGCAGCAGTGTTCTGAAGCTTCTAGTGTTTGAAGCTTATTTCGTTGATACAAAAGACTCACAATATCCGCTGCACCTCTGTGTTTGTCATCTTGGAACTCCCCCCCCCACCACCACCCATAGAAGATCTATTCAGACATTATCATATTCACTTGACAGACCTGTATGTCATATATTGTGGAGATGAAACCCACAAAGTGGCCTCCTACACTCGATGATTGAAGATGCTATCTCCGCCATTCAATCTTGCTTCTTACTGCTGTTACGTTTGATGAATAGCTGGCTTGACATACAGTTCCTCAGATCTCATTTGGATTGTAGCCTGTAGCTAGAGGGCTTGGCGCCATTACACTGTGGCAGACACACATGCGTGCAAGAACACATGCACGGATCACACACACACTTACATGCACAGACAAACATATAATTAAATGCCTTCAGACAAGCACGCAAACACATATTAAACACCCATTTGCATCACTCAAAGTCTAATTTAGGTCATCCTCATCAGACTATACACTCTTGTCTTTTTCTCTTACTTCTCTCTCTCTCTGTCTGTCCCTCTTGGGGAGCCATTGTATTTTACCTAGACTAGTATTTCAAACTAGAAAAACTACGCAGGCCATGCGTCAATGCAAACCCTCCTGAAATTCTCCAGTCCAACAGGGAAGCAGAGCCAGCAATGAAGCCTGTTGTGATGGCAATTGCATTGCTGTAGACCATGTTAACGGCTGTTTTTCTGCGAGCCGGCGCACTCTTATCACTCATAAAGTGAGTCCCACCTCCTTGCTTACCCCCATTTGTGTGGTAGCAGTCATAAAACTCAGTGATGGCCCAGTGGATGTAAGGGCACGCGTTGCATCCTGGTATCGTTCTCCAAAGTTTTCTCATCTCCGCCACCTACGCAGCTATGCTGATTATAGAGCAACATAGCAGATGCTCATTTTACTTGCCTCTCCCACACACAGCAACACCAGCCACATACACTTGTTCACCACATCAACCCCTGCACTGAGAGATCCCCGGCTGTCGACAGACTTTGTGTGCAAACTAAGTAAGTGGATGTGAATGTGTGTCTGAGAGACAGCATCACAGAAAATGTGTGTGTAGGATAAACAGTGTTTTGTAAAGCTGGAGGAAATGTGACTGGTGAGTTTATGTGTGTGTACCTGGGGGTGAGGGACTAACTTTTATTTATCCAGGTTTACTACAAACACCTTTGACTTGAGCAACAGTTTGCAGACAAACGCACAGTGGCAATGACTACGTTTACATGCACATAATATTCAGATTTTTGCCCTTATTCCAATATTCTGAATAATGTTTACATGGCTAATGAAAGTGAATATTCCACTAATATACCCGTTTACATGCAGCTGTGCAAAATATGATTTTTTCAAAGTTTTCCAACGGTGGCAGACTTATTGGACCGTGCGAACACAGTGTCCGTCTTTCATTCCTTCAACCAGGTTCTTGAAAAGGTCAGCGTTGTGATGTTTTCTCATATCCAAAACCTGTTGATATCAAAGTCTTTGATAATGTTTAAAAGTAGCTCTGTTTCTCCTTCTTATCGGGTATGCAGACTTGCAAACCTGGTTGCAAGGTTGGCTAGTTGGTTTGTGTACAGCAACCATAACAAAAACCCTGATTGAGACGCATATTCCGGACGTGAATGCAGTGCTAGATTTTAATCAGGATAGATCAGGGGGCAACCACACAAAAAAAGAAAATGATTTTCTAAGAAGGAGAATTCATAATGCACAAAGTGAGGCAAAATTATTATTATTTTAATGTTTGCAACCAAGCAAATTGCTGGCTCTTAAATTAAAACAAAGCGAGTCCAGAACTACTAACAACAGCATCTGCACGGACTGAGGTAGCTCAATGAATCCTAAAGATATCAACGCCACTTTCCAATCCTTATATTCAAAGCTGTATGAGTCCTCCTGCAATCCAGATCTGACACAGTGCCAGGAGTTCCTAAAAGAGCTAAATCTGCCTCTTCTTGACCCAGAGGAGGCAGAAGAACTCAACCCATAATGTTAGAGGAACTTAAATAAGCATTAAAAACAGTTACAAAATGGAAAACACCGAGTTGGATGGAATTCCATCAGAATTTCTACTACAGTACTTTGACATACCTATCATTTTACAAACTTTAACCTCGGCCATAGAGATGGGCACTTTTCATCAACAAACCAACACTGCACTAATTTCTGTTATACCCAAAAAGGGCAAAGATCTTACGGAGTGCTCAAACTACAGGCCCATCAGCCTCATTGGGACTGATATTAAGCTCTATTCCAAAGTCTTGGCACTCTGCTTAGAACACTTTATTGAGAAGCTAGTCCACCCCGACCAATCAGGTTTTATACCAAAGCGTCACGCTGCAGACAATGTATGCAGATTATTTCATGTAATAGAAGAAGCCAGAAACCTTCCAACAACGGCAACAATTTTATCAGTGAACGCGGAAAAGGCTTTTGACCGCCTAGAGTGGAACTACTTGTGGCAAGTAATGGAGAGGCTTGGTTTGGGGGCCAAATTCATTGACATGGTTCATACTTTATATGTGAATCCCACAGCCATTGTCTTAACCAATGGCTTGCATTCTCAGCCATTTCCCATTGAGTGGGGCTCTCGACAGGGATGCCCGCTCTCCCCCATGCTATTTGTAATGTCCAGATTAAATCCAATAACCGCTCAACATCATTATTTGCAGATTATATTTTGTTGTACATCTCTGATCTTGAGGACTCTATTCCAAAAATTCTGAAGATCTTCAATGAATTTGGCTCACTCTCCGGCTATAAAATTAATTGGAATAAATCTAATCTTCTATTGAACAAAAGACATGTGACATCAGCTATTAGTGTTACAATACCAACCCAAAGCAAAATTACATATTTGGAAATCATGATACATGCATCACTACAGCGAGTGGTACAGGACAACTATGAAACTATGTTAAGTAATGTTCAAAGGGATCTGGCCAGGTGGACCACGCTGCCGCATCACTGCGGTCCAGGATTGCTTTTGTAAAAATGAACATAGCTCCCCGCGTGAATTTAAGGTCAATGATCCCCCTACTCCCACCAATAAATTTCTGGAAGAAACTTGATACTACTATACTTAATTTGGCAGTATATTTGGAACAATAAACAACCTAGGCTAAAATGCTCTACCTCGCCACTTCACCGTCCTGCTCGGCCACCTGAGGGATTCTGCCTTCGCTGTCCTGCTTTTGTTCCTCCATTCGTCCCCTCCTCCGGTCCCCCTCCGCCCTCCCTGGGACTTTTGTTCAGTTTGTTTTTGGGACGTCTGGGATCAACACAGTCTCACTCCCTACTCGTCAAATGTATGACGCATGGTCAAGGACCCTGGCGTCAAGTTTCAACGAAATAGGGGTACCCTTGACGTTATTTTTCGACGAGGGGGGTCCGTCAGATAGACATTCATGTTATTCCCTCACCGTCGGATATCGACGAAAGAAAAAAACACGCCCCCCGCCCCTTAACTCGAAATCTGTGACAGTTATTGGTATTTTTAGCCCAATAACCGCTGTTTTAATCAACATTATTCACGAGATAGTATCATGGTTTATATGTATTTCTTTTCATGTTATTATTTCGGTATATTTCGGCCAGGGAAGCTGGATTGTTTTTTTTGTTGATTTATATTTTTTAAACTATAATGCTACATCTATCAACATTTATTTAGATGTTATCATGGTATTCATTTCTTTACTTTAATAATATTATTTCGGTCTTATTACCGGTGAAATATTACAGTATAGGCTAATACAGAACATTACGATATGATCCGAGCAGGAAGCATTCAAAGCCGATAGGCCTATCCCCCAATGCAATGCGGCCATTCATTTCAAAGAATCGGGCAGCGATCAGCTGGTCTTTAACGCCAGGATCGCTTCAATATACATATATACAGTCAGTGATTGTGTCACCAGCAACAACACATTGCTCAGTTTTGTTCCAGTAAGTTATGAACCATAATAACGTTTAAACGAATCCGCGAAAAACTCCCGAAGTGACGTGTAAATGCGTCCCGCTCGGCGGATACGAAGATAAAAATATATAAGCCTAACATTCGTAATATTAATGTTTTTTTCTAATGTTGTATTTGAGGAGTTAAACAATAAAGATTGTTATAATATTAAAATACAGTTTCATGTATTTGTCTACGTTTAAACGAATCAGCGGAAGTGACGTGGAAATTCCACATCTCGTCTGTGAAAGAATGTTCCACGTTGTACGTGAGAATTTACACAATAAAATACTAATAATGAAAAAATTGTGTTTTATATTTAGCACTTTGATTTGCCTTATATACACTATATAAAAAACCTACAGTTGAGTGTTTAGAAATACAGCCTAATGGCTTGTTTGACTAATTTGCATTTGTTTTGAATTGTACTGTTGTGATAAACAATATACAAAGAGAAGCATTTTTTTATTTTATTTTCCATACATAGTTATTTAAAAACGCAATTTTCTAATTTTGCAGTTGATGAATATTAATAGCAAAGACTAAAGGGGAAAAACATAAGTATATTTATGTGTGGGACTTAGTTTGATTTAAAATCACACTGCATTATTAGTTGTTTTAAATAAATTACTTTTTTGAAATATCAATTTATGGTAGGCCTAACATATTCATTATTATATTCAGAAGATGATCCTCATATCAATCACCGTGGTTACAGCTTGTAGCTATCCTAACCTTTGTAGCCTTTACTGAGACTACCTTTTCAAAATTAAGAAGGGACTAGTTTTAAGAAGCATTTTCAGGAAATTAAAAGGATAAGCAGATTGTTACCGAGGTTTTTGTTCACTGAGTTAGATGTATATAGCTTTGTTTGGGTATGTATACATATACAACATTTGTATGGCATTTTTGGCACACTTCTACGTCAGCACTACTGCACAAAGACAAAACTCACACATCTCATTCAACCATTTCACAAGCTGAGAAAAGGGTCATGACATGGGTCAGAGCAGTGGTTCCCAACCTTTTTCCTTGGTGCCCTCCCCCCTACTCATGTCTAAGAAAAGCTGACCCCCACACACACACACACACACCTTTGAAACTGAAGTTGAGGTAACTCTCGAGATAGAGCTGGGTCAGAGGATATCAGAGGTCATAAATGATGAACCAATCCATCGGCTCTGCTCCTATAGGCCCAATGGTGTTCATATGGACAACATGCACCTTTGGCTGGAAGGCCCGTGTTGAAAGTGTGTGTTATCATTTAGAGCAGACACCCACGGTGAATCAGATGGTTTATGTTATACAAGGCTGCATTACAGAGAATTTTATTATGACTCTCATGAAGGTTGTGTAAGGAATAGAAACCAGTCTCTCCAGGCAAGCACACAGAATATGGTCTGCTCTATCTTTATTCTCCATGCCAAGTATGAGCTCTTATCCTCTGGCAGAAGATATGGGTAAACTTAACATTTCTAAACTATAAAAACGTTGATGATGATATAGGCTTAATTTGGACCTCAATTAAAACTTTAAATAATGTTGCTTGAGATTGAGGGTGTGCAATAGCTTCATGATATGAAGCATGGTTGGGTTGCTCTTGTCACTGTTTGTGAAAGATGAGCAATAGATTGTTGCTGTGTGATGTGCTTCAGTCTAGCCTATATCACTTTGTTCATGTTGTTTTTTATTTTAAGTATGTCAGCTGTATGATAAAACAATATATGTCAAGTGTTATTTGTGAAGCATTTGAACGCAAGGCAAATATACCTCTGGGGACAATAAAGTATCTCATGCTAAGTGGTCTCCATGATGTGTAAAAATTAAAACGTTGTTGTAGGACTATAGCAAACACATCATTGGAAAGGTCTCAACCTGGAGAGTAACATATGTCAGTCTGAAGAGGATGCATTACTCCTGCTTTGAAATATTGACCTCTGAACCTTGAAGCCAGTACATGTTTGAAGGGTTGTCATTTAGCAACAGAAGGTTCTACACACATAAAACCAGCTGTTATAGAAAGCTCTGGACCTCAGCTATCATGTAGATATGGTCACCAAATTACCTACTGTAAGCACTGTCAAATATGGTAATAAGCTATTTTCACCTATTTAACGATTCGATTTTTAAAATCTGATGACACCATTGTGTTCTCCATCCCAAAAAACCCCAGGGTGTATCCAAAATTATACACTGCCAACTTCTACTTATGAGAAATATACCAATATACTTTAAAACTACAACTCCCATAAGAAACGCCACAGAAGCTGTTACAAAGCTTGAGCACTTGTAGTTCTTCTTGTAGTTCTTCCGGGGTGGGTGGGGGGACTCGTTCGGCTCCTCTTTCTGCTGTCTGCCGTGAAATGGCTTGATTCCACTTCAGATTGAGGCCGCCCGCCGGCCGGCCAAGCACACAATATATGAGACAAATACATGAAACTGTATTTTATTATTATAACTATCTTTATTGTTTAACTCCTCAAATACAACGTTAGTAAAAAACATCAATATTACGAATATTATATATTTTTATCTTCGTATCCGCTGAGCGGGACGTACTACGTCACTTCCGGAGTTTTCCGCGGATTCGTTTAAACGTTATTATGGTTCATAACTTACTGGAACAAAACTGAGCAACGTGTTGTTGCTGGTGACACAATCACTGACTGTATATATGTATATTGAAGCGATCCTGGCGTTAAAGACCAGCTGATCGCTGCCCGATTCTTTGAAATGAATGGCCGCATTGCATTGGGGGATAGGCCTATCGGCTTTGAAAGCGTCCTGCTCGGATCATATCGTAATGTTCTGTATTAGCCTATACTGTAATATTTCACTGGTAATAAGACCGAAATAATATTATTAAAGTAAAGAAATGAATACAATGATAACATCTAAATAAATGTTGATAGATGTAGCATTATAGTTTAAAAAATATAAATCAACAAAAAAGCAATCCAGCTTCCCTGGCCGAAATATACCGAAATAATAACATAAAAAGAAATACATATAAACCATGATACTATCTCGTGAATATTGTTGATTAAAACAGCGGTTATTGGGCTAAAAATACCAATAACTGTCACAGATTTTGAGTTAAGGGGCGGGGGGCGTGTTTTTTTCTTTCGTCGATATCCGACGGTGAGGGAATAACATGAATGTCTATCTGACAGACCCCCCTCGTCGAAAAATAACGTCAAGGGTACCCCTATTTCGTTGAAACTTGACGCCAGGGTCCTTGACCATGCGTCATACATTTGACGAGTAGGGAGTGAGACTGTGTTGCTGGGATCTGTCCCTTGGGGGGTCGGGGGGGGGTATAGTTTCTGTTATGTTCGGTTTCCTGTTTTATTTTGTAGTTTGTCTTTTTTCACTTGTCTTGTCTAGTTTTACTTCCGCCTTGTGTTTTCCCGCCTTTTTTGATTTTTCTGCCCGCCCTAATGTGTTTCACCTGTTCTCCAGCCCTTGTGTCACCTGTCTCTTGTTTGCTCGTTACCTGGTGTCTTTGTGCCTTGTCGGATTATTGTATTCTGTATTCTGTTTGTTGTTTGCGCTTATGTTGGTTTTTGGTGTCCCCTTCATTTCTCTTCCTGGAGGTTTGTTTCCTATAATGATTTTTTTTTTTTCTTTTTTTTACATTTGTGTCTGCCTGCTTGCCTTCCTGAGGACACCTGTCTTGTTTGACTGTTTTTTGTTAATAAATTGCCTCTACACTGCATTTGTGTTCAAGCCTTACTTTTCCTGACAAACCGTGACAGGATTTAATTCCGATATTTTAAAAATGTGTCTGCAGCAGTGGAATAGCTTGAAAAGTTGTTTGGTGTAAGGTCAGCATTAGAAGGAATATTGTCTTTTGAATATTTTGTGCATTTTGTTTTTCTCAGTTAGTCCTGTTTAGACTTGCTATCATTTCCATTTATGTTAACATTCAAATGCAATTTTTACAGGAAATGAATTTTCTAGGTATTGTCGTTGCTTTTGTTGTGACTTGCTAGTTTTTCTCTAGACACACACACACACACACACACACACACACATACACAGCAGCTTCAAGTTGAAATTTGTTGGCTGGACCTCAATTACAGGAAAAAACTGAATTTATTTTTGTTACAGAAAGTCCGTAATCAAAGCCCTTTGCCATCTCTTTTCTTATTTCTATTAGTCAGCATGATAATTTGATTCTCCCAGTCACACCACCCAACATATTGAATACAGATGTTTATTTTCAGGATAAATATGAATACAGATTCGTGATGTGAGGCTTTGTGAGGCCTTTTCATCACTCTCTACAAGTTTATCTTTGTTTAACAATCCAAAATAAAATCAGGAGACATAAGTTGCTCAATCCACATTTGAGTTCTGAGTGGAAGGTTAGTCTCGCTTTGCCAGACCCTCCTCCAAAGCGCTCTTTGTGGCTATTCCACATTCGTGGATGGGAGAACAACGTGCTCTGGTTGAATGGCATTTCTTTAAAGGGGTGATAGAATGATTATATAGGGTATTTCACACTGTTCCTTATGGTCTCCTAATGGGTTTGTAACATTGGTTGGGCTGAAAATGGCCTGCTTGATATTTTATTGGCCCTTATGCATCCCTGTGTTTTGGCCCTATTTGTAACAAGAGCTTTTCTTCCAAATATGGTATGCTCATGAATATTTAGATGAGCTGTGCGCTGATTGGTTGAGCGAATTGCCATACGCACACATTAGAGACGTGCGCTGATTGGTTGAGCGAATCCCCAATACACACACATTAGAGACGCGACAGAATCTCATATTTCAGACACTGCAATGTTTCGTTACCAAATTCACTTCTGAGACTTTTTTATGCGAGAAATCAACTATATAAAGCTCAAATATGGGCGAAAATATTTTATATTTTACGAAAATGTATGGCTAATTGCAAATTTGGTAAGACGTGTCGGACTTTAGGAGCTCCACACAGTCTGATGAGAAAGCGGCAGCCTTCTGAGCTCCATACCCAGGGCAAAGTCACCCTTTGTGGATACTGCACTACCGAAGCTCCGCAGCCGGCTGCCGGCATAACTATAATATATTTACGGGTTGAATTTCGTCACGCCACTTATATAACATCTACCCCAATGTCTTATAAAGCTAACCGTTGTGTCCGATTTGATTTTAAGGCATTTTTATGAACTGAGGGGTCTTATTAGGAGGAGCAGCAAGCTAGCTATGTGTCCCATTGAATACAATGGGAAATGATTGCGGCTAGCTAGCTACACTTTCGGCATAACTATAGTATATTTACAGTTTGAATTTTGTCACGGCATGTATATTACAGGTTCCCCAAGGTCTTACAAAGCTTAACCAACACTTTCTGATTTCTGATTTCAATTGAATGCATTTTTGTGAATGTCAGAGGTCTCGTTAGGAGGAGGCTAGCTAGCTCTCATTGATGGACTCCAGCTCACCGCGAGCTCTATCAATTTGACTCGCTGACAAGAAGAGTTTATTTCCCAGATTGTTTGTTTAAATAACTCAACACACATATCCATTATAAGATTAACTGGAACCTGCGGGCTGCGGTAAGAGATTGCGGGCGTAACAAGCTTGCTGACCGCGCTCTCAGTCACTCACCGGCCGGCCGGTAGCAGGAAGAGGGGAGGGAGAACAGCAAGCTGCAGGCCCTGGAGCTCTGTCAGGGCAGCGGCGTTTGGTAGTCCAGTCACCCAGAAAAGGTTAAGTTTGCATGGGTATTGAGCACCGGGCCGCCGGCCGAGCTCAATCGAGCTCACAGCAGGCCGGGGTCTGTGACGGAGGACAGGCAAGACGGCGATGTAGCAACCCAGGCAGCACCGGCTGCTCAACTCAGACACACAGTCAGACAAAATTTGCAATTAGCCATCCATTTTCGTGAAACGGCCCATATTTGAGCTTTACATAGATGATTTCTCGCATAAAAAAGTTTCAGAAGTGAATTTTGTAATGGAATAGCAGATATCTGCGTGACCTAAATTCAGAAGACTACCTGATCTCAGGTCAGTTGTGTAGTCTATGTAAATGTTGGGGCGTGACTGTTCTCTTAATACACCCATGGGTGTGACAAAGTTACAGGTCTTGGGAGGTTGACGTCAACTTCCAGCTTTGTTGAGATTCGCCCGTTTTCAGCGGCAGTTTCAAAATATGAGATTTTCATAGTAAAGGGGTGTCAATGGGATTTTGAGCTTCTATGTATGTCCTATTTACCCACAGAACTGTTGTTATTCAACTATGACAGGGTAAAATTGGTGGGCTCCACGCTAAGCTCCGCAAAATAGTGCGAGAGAAAACTCAGATTGGACAGATAGTCTAGCTAGCTGTCTGGATTTACCCAAGAGATATCTGAGGAGCAGTTAACCATAGTCCTCATTAATCCACCAAATTTTAAATTCCAACACAAAGAAAGCGGAAGGAAACGGAAAATACATCCGGTGGAATTTCCTGCAGCACCGGAGTAATCCCGGAAGTGGAACGTCAAGGATATAGACTACTGGAAAGTTGACTGTGTAGGAAAACGGCAACGGTGAGCAGCAGTAGCATTGTGACAGTTCAAATAGACTGTCCAGTGGGGGATAGAAATGCACAAACTCAGCTGGCAGATTAAAAAGTGAGCAAATAAAATGTTGCTCAAGTTGTCTAGCTCAGAGATCTTCAACAGGGGGTGTGTATGTGGTAGGGATCCCTACTCTGTCTCTCTAAGCTAAGGGGTCCTTGGACTCAAAAAAGTTAAAGACCCCTGGTCTAGCTGAACTATCTATTTTTAATTCATTCCACCTTTATTTTTACAATCAAGTCATTAAGAACATGTTCTTATTTACAATGCTGGCCTGAAAATTGACATAACCATTAGCTCCACAGGCATCACTTCATTTGTTTTATTTGCACAATGACACTGGCCAATGCTTTAAGCAAAGGTGTTTATAAGTAGATTGTTTCAGGGGACTGACCTTCACCTGGACTGCATCTCATTGCTGTTACTGTATTTGATAGCTCCTCGACTCCTCGGTCCTCTGCTGTAGCAGAAGTTGTTCTGTCCCTCCTCTGTGAAGGCTGTCTCAAAGCTCTTACTTCTGCCCCGAGGAGCGAGCATCGAGGAGGGATCACCAAGGAGCTATAGGCGAGGATACATTCAGCATTCTTGGAAGCCATGCAGCTGAAGGAGTTGCTAACTCCACCCAAACAGCTGACAAATTCATGTGACGCTTTAGAGGTAAGGACGTCTCATCTCTCATGCCCTTGTTGCCCTTTATCTCTCACTCTCCCTCTGTCTTTAAATTTACAATATAAAGAGCTTTACTGGCATGAGAAGACATGCCAAAGCAATATAAGTATGATTAAAAGGAAATTAACTATAACACGAACACCAACTTAGTGGTAGAGGCACGAGGAGTACAATGTACAACTCATCACATTGTTACAACTTTGTCACAATTTAACTAACAAATTTACATATTTACAGTAAGATATTGATCTAGGTGGGTGTTCAGGTGTTAGGAGTGGTGGTTTCCTCCTGTGTGCTGTTTCCATGATCATCTCTTAATTTGTGACAGGAGAACATCATCAGGCAACATCATTTGCTGCGTGGATGCAATTCTCGCCTAAAACACATTTCAGTTTATCCCCGTCTGAAAGTGTCTTGAATTCTTTACACTGACTTTCAAGTCTCTTTCTCTCTTTTCTCTCTCCCCCCTCTCCAATACACACACACACACACACACACACACACACACACACACACACACACACACGGGTGAACTCTTATGTGAAACATTAGGAGAAACCAAGTTGGGGAGAGGGACATACAATATTATTATTATTATGGATCACAAAGTTATATGTTGACCAGCTGGTATTTTAACCTCATTAGGTCTATGTCGATTGGATCAATAGCTTGTGTCAGACAAGTTTTATAGAGAAGCACAAAGCCACAGCATTGCTTTATTGTCCGCTCCTGATTCGTGAATACTCACGCAGTATAAAGTGAATGGATTTGGCTTTTTCTCTCTCCAACAAACTGTGAATTGCGTATCACTTGCAACCGCTATCTGCCCCTTTTTTTCTAATATTTATTTTGGGGCATTTTGTGTTACGGCTGGGTGGAGGAGGACTCAGGTGCGGACAGAGAGCACGGTAGACAGAGTAGCAAGGAACAGGATTTATTTAAGGAACAACTAAACGGAGCAAAGGCTGGGTGTGGGGGTGAGCAGGTGACAGGCAGGGTGAAGATGGTGGTTTCCAGGCATTGAAATGAAGCGTGGAGGAACCAGGTAAGATGAACAGATCCGGACTGACATAGCGATCTTAAGAGAAAGAAAAAACTAAAAGGAGGTGAACTAACGACAAGCAAAAAGTATCTGCAACAAGAGACTAGTAGACTTACTAGCAATAATCTGCTGTTGAGTCTCTGGAAGGCTGGCATCTTTATGCCACTGGTAATGGGAGATTGAGTGCAGCTGAGTCAGATCATGCAGCTGAGTCCAATGTTCCCTCACTGGTATTAAAAAGCAAACACGGCCAGCAAAGTAGCTTGTTCCGCTCAGTGCTACCTGTTAGCCAGTCATATTGGTCGTAGTTACCCTCAGTGAAGTGCCGAACAAAACCTTTGCCAGCATTGGTCAGCCTATCCAGCTAAGGTGTAGGTCTTCCTCTTAAAATTATTTCTTCTCTCCAAACGATCACCTTGAAAAAGGCATACGAAGGAGATCGGAAACAGGATCGTTAAGTGGTGTGAAGGCAGTGGCCATAGCTTGGTTTACTCCTGGTTCACTTACATCACTCACAACCCGCAAAAAGGTTCAAACTTTGTATGATGACATCAGTGGGGACACATCGCTAGGCCCCTGGGGTGTTCTGTCACTACGCATCAAAATTTGATTGGCTGATGACACACGTCAGTCAAAGTTATAATCAAATGGGAAATGGCAGCTTCAACAAAAGGCTAACAATACTACTAGTACTAGTCCACTGAGCTGTGATGCGTTTAGAAGACATGGAAAATCCAGCTCCTCAGTAAAAATCACTGCATGAAAAGTGGGATTTTCATCAGTAAGCGGCACTGTAGATTGTCGTGAACTTCTGGTTTACACGGCAATTTACAGGCAACACTGAAAACTGACGTGAATTGTCGGTATTGATGTGGGCCTTGCTTGGCAGTTGTCCCCCCATGAATCTCTCCTCCCCCTAATTCTAGGGGAGGCTTTAACATGTAAATGAAAAAACTGTGAGCTATACAAATGCAAATCAGGGTAGCAGCAGGGGAAGTTTTACCCCAGGTGATATTTTTCTAAAAGATATTAACTTCATTTTAAGAAAAGCTCTTAAAATAGATCAGGCTCAGTATAGCCTAATTGTAGACTCGTACATTTTAGCTTGAATTGATTTATTTAATGAAAGTATGCTAGATTAATTACTGTGTATGTCATTAGCAATGACCAATGTTATGTAAAAAAGATACACAAAACAATTTATTTCAACATTTAGTTTTAATCAGGCTTTGCCACAAAGGTAAAATGTGCATTACATGCAAACAGCATCACAGTCTCCTAGAGCTCAACCATTGTGCATAGTGGCATGACTACAGTGACCTTTCTTTGGTCTTGCTCATCCAAGATTGTCTGGTGGAATGGAGACTGAAGCACCACTGTACAGTTTTCTAAGAGAAGTCTTTCTGCTGACACCAAAACACTGTGCTTCACATAAAGCATATCAGTTTTGTCATTGCATGACAAAGTCCCAACCATTTGTCTTCTTAAAATACTGGCAAATTCAGCACCATATTCACATGTCTATGGCATATGAAGCTGTTGGCTCTGCTGAAATGGCCTCATAATCTGGACTTCAATTGTCCTATTGTTATTAAACTTTCCCAGTATTCCATTAAAACTCACTGTAATTCACCTCCACAACAGTGTGTGCGCTGTTCGCGTCCTGCTGGTTAATCTGCTCCTCTTTGTCTTTCTCTATCACTCTGCCCCTACCCCAGCCTTCACTGCTTCGATTTGAAAAATAGCAGAGGGAGATGACTCTGAGAGTTGGTAACTGGTAAAAGAGTTGTCTGTACACTCTGTCAAACTTCACTTGGAAACACACAGGAGTTGTTCAAGATGTACGGAGCGTTTTTTTTTCTCCTCCATGTCACCTCAGGAGCTCTGTAAAGATGCGCCCACAGAAAAGGAAAAGACAATGTAAGTATATGATTATTAATGAAACGGCACGCTAGTCTGTACTGTTTATTAACTCTTGAGAAGTACAATGACTGTCTTTGGATGTTAAACAGGCTACTTAGACTTTGGCATGTTTTAAACCCCATCATGCACGCAAGTTTAAACGTGAGCAGCACATCTGTGCGCCTGGCTGCTTACAGTGCCATTCATTATTGGGCAGAGCTAAGCCAGTACGCCGTCTTCACAACTTGGAGACAAATTGTAGCAGGTGCTACGAGCCAGAGCAAGGGTAAGATTTCAAGAACATGCTTTCATTGAATGAATTTCATTCATTCTGCTGTATAAGGACATAGATACGTTAATAGATACCAATCTTAACCATTTTTTTTACAGTCTAACCTTGCCTCATAACGAGGCCGTGACCCATATTTGCTATTTGTCTGCAAGTCCAGATTTACATGATGCTGATAATGCCATTGTGTGTAAGTAATTTTTACTGTTTTATCCTTCCTTGTTTAATTTTACTGTTATTTTTTTTATTCATACCACTCTCATTTAATTGTTTTCCAGCTGCCCGTAAGACATATTACGAGACTGCACGAAGGAACTTCAGGTAGAAAGAACCAGATCTGGCATCACGGGCAGAAGCTGTGAAGACTTCCGCTCGGAGTCAGTTGAGTAGAAAACAGGGTAAGATTAGATCTGTTTTTGGTCAATGTGAATATTTTTCAGGTGAATTCATAGATGTGTTGTGTCCATAAGCAGTGCATCGCGCACTACTGATGGTCTTTATTGATTGATTTTACAGCTGCTGGAAGCGAGACAGAATGTGCTGGCTGCGGGTGAGGTGGACATTTGGAAGTGCGCCACCATAGACCTGATGATCTGAAATACAGGGCAAAGCACCACAGACATCTGCAAAATGGACCGAATTCAGACAGAATGCTGCCAGTTACCAACAGCTCCGAGGCGGCCGCGGCAGGCAAACAGTTGACAATTTGGCTTATCGTGAGCGTGGGATATTTGTTGTGTGTGCTGTGTGTCTCCTGCTTTGTACATAGTTTTTTCTGATTGCGTTTGTGTTTTGTGTTAATAAAGCTCTATCTTTGAATAAACAACACGTTCCTGACAAATCATTTTCCTTAGGATAACAATGATATAAATATACAACATTGCATATATAAAAAAAATTATAAATAAATAAATAAAAAGAATATATATATATATATGCCAACCTGCCAACCAATCACGAGAGATTTTTCTTGTTTAAAAGTAGTGGTTTCATCCAATACTGAATGAGGAAATTCAAGCCAGGCCAGACACACACTCTGGCCAGGTGCGGTGTTGCTGCTATTCATATGCTAATTAGAGCTATTCGCACCTCTGCGGGAGCTCTCCACATACGTCATGGTTCGTTTCCGACAATATGTGGCACAGACGAACGCAACGTTCACAGGCTGTAAACAAAATTTAGGGGGATTTCTGGCCGTTTACGGGGACGAAAATCCGACTTTTCATGCAGTGAATAACCCTATTATTTTTGGAAATATAATCGTTGTGTACTGAGAAAGTAATTGAATTCAGACAGGTTTAGACAGACCTTAATTTAATTATGAAAAAAATATATTTTTGATTTTGACAGGGCCAGAAGAGAAAGCCCTGATGGCCGTGACAGCCCACCACTGTCAGCGGGCCAGGCCGGCATATAGGGCCGCACAATTAATCTGCTGCATATCACATCAAGCACTTCCTAAACTAACCGCACGCCTCAGAACGATTAAATAATTTAATCCCCATTAAAGTTATTGAGCGGTAAACTTGAAATAGCTGGCTTGGTCGGCGGAAGTGTTGTAGCAGTGCTGATTATACGGGTAAATTTACATGCAGCAGTTGAACATTTTTGGCTTCATGCGCCAACAACTCTCAATAGAATGAACGGGCTGAAAAAAGTGCTACATCTCTTCTGCATTTTTGGGGCAAAAAATATGATTTTATCTGTATTTTTAGTTACAGGTTTAATATTCTTCCAAAAAAGACGGTACAATTGAACATAAGTCAAAAATAAGGCAGTAAAGAACAGCGCTCTTTATACTGAAAAAGCAAATCGGGGTAAAACCTTGTATGTTCAAAACTGTGTTTTTTCAGGAAATGAAAAAAGGCAAATTTTTTAAACATTTAATTGAGCTATTTACCTTAGACGATGTCAGACGAAATGGCCTTGTCACTGTTTAAATATTTGTAAAACCCACAGACAGACATGAAGGGTAACGAAAAGCATTGATTAATGAAAGAAATTAAAATGAGGAAATACGGAGACACAGTGTTTCTGCATGACAGCGAGAAAATGCTTCTGAAACCAAACCAGCACCCTTGTTGCAGTTTAATAATTATAAACCAGTCTTTTATAGACCTCACAGCACAGGACATTTCTTACTTCTATGAAATCATTTTTTTTATTGAGGTTATGTTCATAAAGAACATTTGGGTTTCAAACCATTACTAATTTACAAGGTGCTCTCATCTTGCAAAATAATATATTTTTAATTACTTTGTTTATTAATGTGTTTCCTGCACATCCTAACTAGTTCCAGTGTATGCGTAACAGGCGGTGGCACCAGTGAAGTCCTGTATCTGTTAAATAAATCATGCATGCCTACAGCAACAATGAAATGAAACACACCACCAAGGGCAGATGCTTCCAGGCAAAAATAAACAGCTGTTCTCATTGTCAAGGAGAATATGAGGTGCATGTTGCCTGTAAGCAACATTTTGTCGTTATGTCAACAACATAAATCATCTCTTCACTTGGTGGAGGTAACATCCTTTCAGTCTCCTCTTTTTGAGGTGTTATTCTTACATTGTCAGCTTCAGTGGCTTTAATTAGTTACATCTAACATTGGGAGAGTTAGCGTAGCGTAGCGTTATCAGCTGAATAGCTTAGCGCAGGGGCTAATGGACCCACATTTGTATCTGGTAAATGACCCCACTAATAATGCCCGAAATAATACCAAACGTATACAGTAGTACATATAGGTTATGTACTCATAAAACGATGGATTGGAAAGTTTGTAAGTACACCAGAAGTTTATGAACACTTGCCTGCTGGCTTCTGCTCTCTGCTGTTGTTGCTGCTGCCGGCAGTAAGACGAGTGCTTAGGGCTGTCTACAAATTACAACACCGAAAAGAGATGCAACAAAAATATTTTTTAATTTAACTTTTTTTTTTTAAAGTAAGTGCTGTAGTATAACTAGAAGGAGACAAGTAATAACTGAGATACGTTTGGAGACATTACCTTATTTAATCATTAAATTAATAAATATTTTTGTTGTATCTCTTTTCGGTGTAGTAATTTGTAGACGGCCCTAAGCACTTGTCTTACTGCCAGCAGCAGCAACAACAGCAGAGAGCAGAAAGCAAAAACCAAAACATCATGGTAGGAGGTAAATATCAGTAAATATTGAGAAGTGTTAGCTGCAAGGTCTGTGGTACATTCCCATTGCAAGATTGAGTTAAAGTGCCAAACACGTCTACGTTATAGCACCCCCTAATGGCCGATCTTCGCCAAATTTGGTGCAGAGCCTCAGAGCGGCATGCCAAACGGGTTTCGTGTTGATTGCATTTACTGTGGCAGAGATATTGCAATTGCAAATTTCCCATTTAAATGCATTGAGTTATTGGCCAAAACAAATAAACGTTGCTTATAGCGCCCCCTAAAGGCCGATCTTCACCAAATTTGGTACAGAGCATCGTAGTGAGCCGCTCATGAGATATAAACTTTTTGTACTTTTGTAACCTTTGTGACCAATTTTTGTAAAACGCATGGGGGACCTTCAGAGGGTCATGGCAAAGGAGATTCTTAAGTTTGGTGTATAAGAGCAGGGGAGGTGGTCAGATTGTTGTAAATGGTGTCATAGGTGCCAATTTAGTTTTCCTCTGTGGGTGCTCATAGGCGCACGCCCTTTAAAAAAAAGAAAATAGTCAAAAATTGTTTGCATTTCAGAACCTTAGGAAATGGACAGTGTCCGATGCGAACACACACGCCTCTTACCGGGGATTTCCACCAGATGCAACGGCTGCGTTCCGACTCCAGCACAGCTCCGGCGGTCCGCAGCCCTCCGGAGCAAATACGCAGAGCTTCTATTTTTGCCGGACGCCGGAGAGCTCCGCAGCAATTCAGTCGAGCACAGAAACAAAATAAATATCCGGTTAATTTTCAAAATAAAATACACCATGCTCACGGCGGATCATATTTCCCTGCACCACACCTTGAAAACACAGCACAGAGTCATTTCCCATCTACTCTGGTTGGAAACAAACTGTTGTTGGTTTTGTGGTTCTATTCTACCTGAAGTCACGAGAACTTGTGGGTCCTCGTGACTACGTCTGTCAGTCATGGCCGTAGCCGTGCCGCAACAAAGCCGGACCTGGTGAGTATTGTCGGACGGCGGAGCACGCAGCAGACACGCAGCGGAGCCGGTCCGCAGCCGTTACGCATCTGGTGGAAATCCCTGGTTATAGTTTTTTCCAACTGCTTACACACGTTTTCAAAACTATGTCTCCTTTTTTCATAACTCTACACACAATTCCCAAAACTGCACACACAAAATGCTAAATGCCTCACATCTCCTTCAAAATGAAACACTGCATTCAAAATACCATAACACATCTCAAAATGAAGCATTTGCATCAAATGGCAAACACTTTTTTCATAATAGTAAATTTTTGGATTTATCATGTACACACTGTTGTTCTAAATCGAAAGCTCTTTTGTCTTTCATAGGCTTATATCTACAATTACAATGTTCTAGTAAGAAAGTGATCTGCTGAGAGGGGTTGAAAAGTGCACTGTAAACAACAATGTAATGTTACAGTAAAACAGAAAATATTTATTGGGCAAAACATTACGTTTGTAAGAGTAGCACAGTGTTGATAACAGCATGAAACAAGAAAAGTACAAACATATGTAAACCAAAGGTATTATTTTTAGAATAAAGAATATGTGTGTGTGTGTGTGTGCTTGTGTGTCGGGGCGGGGGGAAGGGGGGGTGGGCGCGGATTGTATGCACTCTGTTCAAAATAAAGTCATTAGAAATAGTCATTAGATACACTGCATGAAAAGTGGGATTTTCGTCAGTATGCGGCACTGTAGATTGTCGTGGAACTTCAGGTTTGCGGCTGTATACGGCAATTTACAGGCAACACCGAAAACTGCCGTGAATTGTCGGAAATTGACGTGGGCCTTGATTGGCAGTTGTCCCCCCCTTCCCTCTAATTCTAGGGGAGGCTTTAACATGTAAATGAAAATGCTGTGAGCTATACAAATGCAAATCAGGGTAGCAGGGGGAGTTTTACCCCAGGTGACATTTTTCTAAAAGGTATTAACTTAATTTTAAGAAAATCTCTTAAAATAGATCAGATTCAGTATAGCCTAATTGTAGACTCTTTAGTAGATTTATTTGATGAAAGTATGCTAGATTAATTACTGTGTATGTCAGTAATGACTAATTAGATGTAAAAAAAAAGATACACAAAATAATTTATTTCAACAATTAGTTTTAATCAGGCTTTTCCACAAAGATAAAATGTGCAATCCATGATTCATTCACAGTCTCAACCACTGTGCATAGTGACATGACTACAGTGACCTTTCTTTGGTCTTGCTCATCCAACATTGTCTGGTGGAATGGAGACAGAGGCTCCACAGTACAGTTTTCTAAGAGAAGTCTTTCTGCTGACACCAAAACACTGGGCTTCACATAAAGCATATCAGCTTTGTCATTGCATGACAAGGTCCCAACCATTTGTGTTCTTAAAATACTGGCAAATTCAGCACCATATTCACATGTCCATGACATATGAAGCTGTTGGCTCTGCTCAAATGGCCTCATAATCTAGACTTCAATTGTCCTATTGTTATTAAACTTTCCCAGTATTCCATTAAATCTCACTGTAATTCACCTCCACACCAGCGTGTGCGCTGTTCGCGCCCTGCTGGTTAATCTGCCCCTCTTTGTTTCTCTATCACTCTGCCCCGCCCCCTACCCCCGCCCTCACTGCTACCATTTGAAAATAGCAAGGGGGTAAGCTTCGCTTCAGAACTCGAGCCATCATGGCGCCATTTTGTTGCTAACTGGCCATCACCTCCTGTTAGCATTCCGCTGACCGCCATTTTTTTTTTACGTCACTTGACTGTGAATAACTTTACATCTGAAACGTTTAAAGACTCTATTTGTCCGTTGTTTAGTTCCAAAGAAACACGACAATGTATAAAAGGCTCCATTACCTTGTACCTCACATTATGGCTCCGTAGCACACGTTTTTGTAAAAATAGGCTAACGATTGTGTCATAACCAAGTGACTTACTGTTGCATAGTAGAGGAATTACCGTATAGTACAGGAGAAGCTCGCAAGCAGTTTCGACTTACATTAGCTGTTTAGGTTTAATTACTAATGTTAACTAGCATGTTAGTGATCAATAATTAGCCTGTGCCCATGTTATCTCCTTACATACACCTACAGTCTCCGTATCTGTAAGATTGGGAATGATTGAGATTTCTCTTGGCACAGCTACCAGAAGACTTACAACTTTCAGACACGTTGCTCACGTCACATTCTCTCAGTTGGAGGCTGCGCAGTAAAGCTGGCCATCACCGGAAAAGTGCTTCTAATAGCCTTCACTGGTCTCCGTCCAGAGTCTATTGGTCCATGATATACTGTCTATGGAAAATAGCGGCGGGAGATTGCGGGAGATGAGTCCGAGAGTTGGAGCAAAAGCTTCCGAAATATGGGAATATTTCAGGCCAACTGGTAAAAGAGTTGTCCGTACACTCTGTCAAACTTCACTTGGAAACACACAGAAGTTGTTCAAGACGTTTGGAGCGTTTTTCTCTTCTCCTCCATATCACCTCCGGGGCTCCAGAGATGCGCTCACAGAAAAGAAGAACTCAACGTAAGTATATGATTATTAATGAAACGGCGAGCTAGTCTGTACTGTTTATTAACTCTTGATCGTACAATGACTGTCTTTGTATGTTAAACAGGCTACTTAGACTTGGCAGTAATGTTTTAAACCCCACCAAGTTTAAACGCGAACAGCACAGACCTGTGTCTGGGCAGTCTGGCTGCTTTCAGCGCCATTCATTATTGAGGCAGAGCTGAGCGGGTTAGTTGCTTTATAAAAGTGTATTTTTTGATTTTGTAATTTACAGAAAGCAGTCGCCGTCCTCACAACTCTGAGACAAACTGTAGCAGGCGCTACGAACCGGAGCAAGGGTACGATTTAAAGAATATGCTTTCATTGAATGAACTTCATTAATGTTTCTGTATAAGGACATAGATACGTTAATAGATACCGATCTTAACCATAGTTTTTTTTTTTTTTTTTTTTTTTTTACAGACTAACCTCGCCTCATAACGAGGCTGTGACCTATATTTGCTCGGAGCTGTCTGCCGGTCCAGATTTACATGACGCTGATAATTACGCCATTGTGTGTAAGTATTTTTTACTTTTTCATCTTTCCTTGTTTAATTTTACTGTAACTTATGTTTTTTTTTATTCATACCACTCTCATTTAATTGTTTTCCAGCTGCCTGTAAGACATATAACGAGACAGCACGCAGGAGCTTCAGCTAGAAACAACCAGATGTGGCATCGCGGGCAGAAGCTGTGAAGAGTTCAGCTCGGAGTCGGTCGGGAAGAAAAGAGGGTAAGATTAGATCCGTTTGGTTAATGTGAATATTTTCCAGGTGCATTCGTAGATGTGTTGTGTCCATAAGCAGTGCATTGCGCAGTACTGACTGTCTTTATTGATTGATTTTACAGCTGCTGGAAGCGAGACAGAGTGTGCTGGCTGCGGGTGAGGTGGGCATTTGGAAGTGCGCCACTATAGACATACAGGACAACGCACCACAGACGTCTGCTAAATGGACCGGATTTAGACCGAATGCTGCCGGTTACCTACAGCTCTGAGGCGGCTGGGGGTTAGGTGTGGACGGTGCTGCTTCTCGTGAGCGTGGGATATTTGTTGTGTGTGCTGTGTGTCTCCTATGCTTTGGACATAGTTTTGTGATGCAGTATGGCAGCCAGGTCTCATGGCAGTTCGTTATATAGTTACGTTATGTTATCTATTAAGTCGTGGACAGGTTACGTAAATGCCTTTTTTTTCGTGTGGCGATTACGAAATTGACCGGGGATCGCGTCCTGCGTGTTGCAGTTCCTTTGTCGGCGGTGTCCCGCAGTTCCTTTGTCGGCGTGTCCCGCGTGTGATGGTTCCTTTCCCCGTTCTTCTTTTTTCCTAACCATAACCGTCAAATCAAAATAACGTAACTATATAACGACCTGGCGTGAGACCGGGTTGAGTATGGATGCCACTGTAAAGCTACTCAAGATGGGCTTCTCTCATGGTCAGTCCGTGGCTGATCACATGATGAATAACTGTGGCCCTGATCTCATCAGAGATGGCTCTCCTTCTGCCTCTTCTTCCCTCCTCCTCCTCATCCTCCTCGTTGTTATCCCCTGTCTCTCCCTCCTCCTCCCCTTGCTCTCTGCCTATTGTTGGCATCCATTGTTCAAAACAGGTCATCTGACCTTTGACCTATGTATAGGCCTATACTAAAGCAGTGATTGGTTAGTGTTCAGTTATGACATAATGTGTTTGCAAATGTGAGGAGTGTGTGTGTGTGTGTGTGTGTGTGTGTGTGTGTGTGTGTGTGTGTGTGTGTGTGTGTGTGTGTGTGTGTGTGTGTGTGTGTGCCCTGGTAAATAAGTGTAGCATTTTGATTGGTTGTGTTTAGAAAAGGAAAGCATCCCTTCCTTTTAGATTTTTGTGTCTTAGGTAGAGAATTGTGTGTAATGTTTTGAAAAACGTGTTTTATGCAATTGAAAACTGAGTGAAAGGCTGAGAAATAGCTTATGGTTTTGGAGATTTGCTGTGTAGTTTTGCAGTTTGAGTGAGAGGTTTCAAAAACCGTGTGACATGAAAAGATTTTGTGTGTTGGAAAAAACTAACTCGATAATTTAGCCGTAAAGTAGGCTTTCAACTCAGGACAGCGCCACTTCTCACAAATACAGATAGGATTGGAGATGAAAAGATTAACTGACACATAACCGGCTCCGTGGGAAATTAAGAATCAATGCCACCAACATAACCAATCACACTATGACAGACGCTCCACTTAGCACCAACTTCAATGTTTAATTTTAAATAAATGTAACCTAGTGGTAGTCTGCCACACGTGGGTGGTCAGTATTTTCCGTGGGTGCTCGAGCTCCAGAGCACCCGTGGTATCGTCGCCTATGAATTGTGTTGATTTTGGATTGAAAAAGTGAGAGAAAAGCATTTGTCCACTGTGAAGGTTGTAGAAACTTTGTCAGGCAGGTTAAGAAGTTTGTTTATTGTAGAAAACCAGGGGAGCACGCAAAAGCAAAAACGAAAACATAATGGTAGGAGGCAAACATCAGTAAATATTGAAGTGTGAGCTGCAAGGTCTGTGGGACATTCCCATTGCAAATATGGCATTAACATTGATTGAGTAAAAGGGACAAAACTTGTCTACATTTATTATAGTGCCCCCTAATGGCCGATCTTCGCAAAATTGTGAATGAGCATCACAATTTTCGTGTTGATTGCTTTTACTATGGCAGAGATATTGGCTGAAACAAATAATTGTTGCTTATAGCGCCCCATAAAGGCCGATCTTTGCCAAATTTGGTACAGAGCATCGTAGTGAGATGTTAAACAAGGTTCTCAAGTTCTTTGCTGATACCATTTAATTTGGCCGAGATATGATATGATATATATGTCTAGCTAGGAAAATTTGTTTGGTGGTCAAATGCGCATACTTTAACGTAGCAAAATTCCTTGGATAACTTTTCGTCAGGGCAATCGGGAGATGCTATGTTCAAGGTTTCGTGCAGATCGATCGCACGGCCTAGGACGAGTTCGAAAAAGTTGTTTTTGCGCATTGCGCGATATTGCGAAAAAACTTTGGCGCGGAAATGAGCGTGGCCTATATCATGTGATTCAGCTTGATTCAAGGAACACATGGATGTAAGAATTTCTAATGTGCAATGTGTAATGTGGGAGTTAAAGACAAAAAAAACATTATAGCGCCACCTAGTGGTCCACATGTGTAATTTCTGGTAGGTGTGGTCCATGACCCATTGTCTATCTACCCTGTAAATTTAAAGTTGTTCACATTAGTGTAAGTGGTAAATTTAGACATGGGTCCCATAGGCCACGCCCACTTTGACCCCTCACTCTAGGTTTGGCCTCAGGATTGGCCCAAGATGGTACCCATCAAATTTTGTATAAATCGGATGAGCCGTTCATGAGATATAAACTTTTTGTACTTGTAGCACCCCCTAGTGACCAATTTTCGTAAAACGTGTGGGGGACCTCCATAGGGTCACGCCAAAGAAGACGTTTGGTGTTGATAGCATTTATTTTGGCCGAGATGTGGCAAAGTTGGTGTTTTCATAGTTAGCTACACAAATTAGTTTGTGCATTATATGCGCAATTTTTATCGTATAAACATTCCTTTGGTAAGTTTATGTCAGGTCAATCTGGAAATGCTACGGTCCAAGTTTCGTGCAGATCGGTCGCACGGTCTAGGAGGAGTTCGAAAAAGTAGGTTTTTGATAAATCGCGATTTTTCACGCATAAAAGTCTAGGCAGAAATGGGCGTGGCCTATATCACGTGATTCACTTGGATCCAGGGACTGGTTCTTATACAAAATGGCGCATGAGGTGGTTTGGCAGACTGAAGGAGTTGGTGCATATCAAAATAATGCATGACACTACGTTTGTTGGGCTCCGTGTTGCTCGTGTTGTTTTATAAAGTATTGGTGGCGCCTACTCTTCTAAACATTTTGAAGAAAAGCCAGCCATGCCTACCCAAAGCACAATGGAATGGAAGACGCGAGAAAGCTCTCCTAAGTAAAGGAACACGCCACCCCTCTCATCATCATTTAAAGTTGATAAACGTTTTTATTTTACTTGGGTTTTGTGGCGGAATGCTGTTGTTTTCAACGGTACAAATGTACAGTAAAGCAAACATTTACACAGAAGAGTTGTTTGAAGGATCCCAGTACCTCCAAAGTACTAACACGTTTGGATATGGACATGGTCAATTTTTCATTTTCACTGCAATCTTGGACAACGGAGTTGCAAGAACCGTTTGCAGCACTAAATCGGACATACCATATCCTCGAAAGAAAAAGATGCTAGCCGTTTGGACAAAAACTACTAAAGTGCTATGTCTGCTAATGCTGTTAGCCAGTGACATTCACTTCAATCCAGGTCCTGTTACGCACGGCAACATCTCGTGGTCGCCAAGTCCATCGGCCGCCATTGCAGCTCGGTCTGCACTGGAGGTGGGGAGGACACAGGTGAAGGACGCCGCCCGGCTGGGTACGCCGTCTTTCCGCGTCTCGGACACCGCTGCGGATGCTCTCCTTTCCACGATGGGTGCGTTGTTGCCAGAGGGAAGCTGTGCCCCGGAGCCCGGAGAAGAGTATGCAGGGGGACAAGCGCCGGTGAACGAGGCTGAACCGGTGCTACACTCTCCGGTGCAGGAGGAGAGGAGAATTTCATCGCAGGAGGACGTACTACTGCGCGTATGCCCTGTTTCAGTGGCAAGGTTGTCTAGCCCTGACAGTGGAACATTGTCCATCATTGTTACCCATATCGGAATGAAAGACAGATGCCTGACACATCTTTAAAAACAGTGAGTAAACATGAATCTCACCAGTTTTTGTCCACTGTGAACCATGCGGAAATTTTATGGGACAGCAAAAGTAAACCTAAAGGCATTTTTGGAGCGCATTTGAACATTAGGAGCCTGTTGCCAAAGCATGATGAGGTTAAATTGCTGGTAATGGACTCGAATTTACACTTTTTAGGCCTGAGTGAAACCTGGCTTCATAGTGGGATTCAAACAGGTTTAGTTGATATCCCAGGTTATAAATGTTATAGAAATGACAGGAAAATTGGAAGAGGAGGAGGAGTGGCACTCTATTTAAGAGATTACATGACATGCACAGAAGTTACTTTTGATCATGAACTAAATATTGAATATATTTGTGTTGAAATCTCATTATCATCAAGTATGCATTTTAAAATTGTGATTTTATATAATCCTCCCTCTTTTAAAAATGTCTGACCATAACATGATTCTTGTCACCCGAAAATTATCAAAAAACGTCTGCTAAATATAAACAAAACTCATTCAAATATATTGACCATTTTAAAGCGAGATTTTCCTGCTGTTGATAATGAATTTAATGCTCTTGACTGCAGCACAATTATGGAAAACGACGATGTGCATAGCTGCTGTAAAGACGTAATGAACAAGGATGAAGGGATCATTTCTAAATTTCTTAAAAAGCAAAAGCATTTGAAGAAGAGAACATTACCCTGGATCAATGGGGAGTTGAAAAAAATAATGAAATAAAGAGATCTGGCTCTGAAAAAATCGGTTAAGACCAACCTAAAGTAGTGATATAAATATTTTTAAAAGTCTAAGAAATCGAGTCACTAAAAATATAAGAAAATCAAAAGCGGAGTATTACATTACAACAATAACAGAAGCCAAGGGAAGTCCTCTCATAATGTGGAAGGAAATAAATGGTTTTGTGAAACCGTCAGGCAAATCAAAGATCATCCATAAACTTAGAAATGGAGACAGGCAGATTAGGGACAGTAAACAAATAGCACTGGAATTTAATACATTCTTTGTTTCGTCAGTGGAAGACCTGGTGCAACAAGTTAATGTAGAACAGCAACTAAAGTTCACTAAACATCAATCAATAGACCAATACTCTTCATTCTCACTTCAACAGATCAATGAAACAAAAGTGCTTGAAGCAATAGATTCAGTTAACAACAGTTATAGTAAGGATCTTTTTCACATAAATACAGTCTTTCTGAAAGGAAATAAAAACACACACTTGATCAATTTGTCTATTCAGAGTTAAGTTCATAATAATCATGTGGCCTATATCATGTGATTCAGCTTGATTCAAGGAACACATGGATGTAAGAATTTCTAATGTGCAATGTGTAATGTGGGAGTTAAAGGCAAAAAACCATTATAGTGCCACCTAGTGGTCCACATGTGTAATTTCTGGTAGGTGTGGTCCATGAACCATTGTCTATCTACACTGTAAATTTAAAGTTGTTCACATTAGTGTAAGTAGTAAATTTAGACTTGGGTCCCATAGCTCTGCTACCGCCGGTTCTTCCAGACTCGGGCTTGGACCCCTAAATATAATGATTAATCCTTACAAAAACAAAAGGGTTCCACAACCCTGCTGTGCGAACGGCGTAGCTCTGCTACCGCTGGTTCTTCCAGACTCGGGCTTGGACCCCTAAATATGATTAATCCTTACAAAAACAATAGGGCTCCACAGCCCTGCTGTGCGAACGGCATAGCTCATCTACCGCCGGTTCTTCCAGACTCGGGCTAAAACAACCGTATTTACACAATAAACAACCTCATATAAACATAAGTAAGGTGTGAATGAATAGAGATGACATATTGCACAGTTGGAGGTGATGTCATATAATATAATATAAGTGGAGCAGTGTGATTGATGAGCTTAGTTTATTTTGTATACTTGTTATTTATTTTTGCTTTAAAACTCTGTAATTGTTTGCTGTGATTTCCCTATATTGTTTGCTGTGGTTTCCCTATATCGTTTGCTGTGATTTCCCTATATTGTTTGCTGTGGTTTTTCTTATTGCTTGCTGTGGGTTTACGTTATTATATTTTGCTGTGGACCATTTATCTTTCCTCTCTCTCACGAACTGCAACAACAAACACTAATTGACACACCTGTAGAACCCCATTCACATAAGCAATCTGATTTGCCAGCTGATCAGACCACTCCCAATTAAAAGGAGGCTAGATCTCTTACCAGGGGAATGCGCTGGATGGATGGACGTGCTGTGCGCTGTGCGCTGTGCGCTGTGCGGAGTAGCAGTGGACTGGATTGGACTGGAGCTTCTGTTCTCTCGGTGTCGCTGCTGGCTGGATCTCCTGTGCCCTGCTGGAGCCGATTCCTAGACTCTGCAAGGTCAACGCTTGCAAAACTCTTACTGAAGGGAAGTGGTCCTTGTTTTCCTGCACTGATACATGTGTAGTTTTGGCATTTCAGCTAAAGGAGCCGTTGTTAGTAGATGTTAATTTCTGTGAAGGTGCCAGATTCAGCAGCTGACGGCAGAGCAGCGGAGCCGCAATATTGTTGATGGGCCTACATGAAGTGTATAAAAGGAAAGTCGTCACTCTAATCACCTGACACTGTTAAAAAGTTGCCGGACTAGGATCGGGCTGCAATTGATTTTATAATTTCCTTACTGACAGAAGCAGAGCGGCACCCCGGAAATTCCTGGTCCCGGACTTCTGGATTCGGAACGGACTATTCGAAGCACCGTGGGAGCGAGACCTTCTGTGCCGGCAGCAGAGGAAAACCCGGAGCTAACACCAGTCTGGAATGAACTTGGATAGGCTTTCCCCCTGGGACAGAGCATTGAATGATCCATGGGTTTAATTGTCTCCTGGGTTTTTCCTTTGTTATTTTAATGTCTTAAACTTAACTTTTAATAGCAATAAATTATTTTTATAGATATATTTCTTCTGGTCATTTCTTGCTGTGTTGGTGTGGCCCGGGAATTTAGATTTTTTTAAAAGTAGCAAACTGCTTCCAAGCAGCTGTTACAGTGACACAGAGTAATAAATAGATACATGTGCATAGTGCAAAATATTGTCCAGTGATGGCTCATATTGCAGAAACAGCTAGCGGTGCTACATTATGATGTTGCATTAAAGAGTCTGACTGCTGCTGGAATGAAGGACCAAAGGTGTGTAAGCAGGCCGGAGATGGACCAGGTTGTGATCTGAGCGGCCCAGCGGGGGGAGGGGTGAAGAGATGTATGCATCTTTAATGTTTACATACAGCAGATCCAGTGTTTTATTGTCCCTTGTGTGGCATTTAACAAACTGGGTGAAGGTGGGGAGTGTTGATGACAGGGGAGCATGATTGAAGTCTCCAGAGATGAGGAAGAAAGACTGTGGGTGTGATGTCTCTGCAGCTGTGACACAACTGTGTGAAGAAGCTCACATGCAGCTCAAGCATCGGCCGAAGGGGGGATGTAGACAGTTATCGCAATGATGTGCGATAGCTCCCTCGGGATGTAATATGGCCGCATGCTAGCAACTCAATGTCTTTAGTGCAGCACTGCTCCTTAACACTGATGTGCCCGGGGTTACACCATCTGTTGTTCACAAACATCGCTATTCCCCCACCCTTCCTCTTACCGCACTCCTTTGCTCTGCTGTCCGCTCTCACAAGTTGAAAGCCATCCAGTGTGACCAGTGAGTCCGTACTGAGTTCATTCAGCCACGTCTCCGTGAAGCACATGATGCTAGACTCCCGGTATTCCCTTTGCAGCTTGGTTAGCGCCGTTAGCTCTTCCATCTTATTGGGGAGAGATCTTACGTTCCCCATAATAACAGACGGAATGCACGGTTTGTACTGTCTTTTCCTCTCTCGGCGTTTAAGTCCAGCTCTGCATCCCCTCCTTCTTCTCCTAATTAGTTCTTCAGAGATCTCCTGTCTTTCGGTAGGATGAATCCTAGTGTTCTTCAGTGCTAACCGCTGTTCCTGAGTGTAAACAATGGAGCCGCTGCCAAACGGGTCTCCCATTGCGAAGTTGTGAAGTCCAGAAAAAAAGGAATAGAAACACAGCTAATCTTCACAGTTGTACATCCATATATGCACATACGTTGAAGAACAGTGTGGAAGAAGAAAAAAAGCGAAAAAACAAATACAAAAAGGTTCAGAGCTGCTGCAACAGACTACCACTCACGCGGCGCCATCTTGAAAAAAAAGTAGCAGTTAACCATAGTCCTCATAAATCCACTGGAGTTTAAAGCAACACTATGTAACTTTTCCCGCTTCGGTCCCCCTACAGTTTGTTTCATTGGAACTACAGCTCGTGCTACCCGCCGCTTCGGTCCCCCTACAGTTTGTCTCATTGGAACTACAGCTGCAGCTAAAAGTTACATAGTGTTGCCTTAAAATTACGACACAAAGAAAGCGTGACATCTGGCGGAATTTCCAGCGGCCCCGGAACAATCCCGGAAGTGGAACATTGTAGATATAGACTAGGGTTTGTTTGATATTGATAAAAAAAAACTTATGCACAACAATTCTATGATATCTTAAGAAATTACGGCAACCGGTCACGTTATACTTAAGTTTAGCCACTAAAACAACTGATTAAGAGTAGTTTGTGGTTTGGATTAAAACACTAGTACCCTAAATTGTTAGCCTGGATGCCAGCCAAACTTAGCCCCGCCCACAAAATTTGAGGTCGGGAAGTTAGGTCTGGAGTCGCTCCGTTGAGAAGCAATTATTGCCCGAACAGGATCTGTTCGGACCAATGAGATTGTCCGAAAGATGATCAACAGTAACAGAATCAATCACGTCACCAAAGAACGCTTGGGTTGAATTTGTTGAGGTGTAGATTCCACCATCGCGTCTGTTACAGAAGATATCGACAGCGCATTCATTTTAAAATCCTCAGCGGAGGAGCCTCAACAACTGCCTGAAAGCAAGAGAGAGACTGAAGAGAGAGAGGGTTATATGGTGGAGAGAGATAGAGAGAGACTGAAGAGAGAAAGCGTTATATGGTGGAGAGACATAGAGAGAGACTGAAGAGAGGGACCGCCAGCGCTAGAACCAAACCGTGAATCAGAAAAATAAAACGTGTTTTCGCCGATTCATCTCTAGAAATGCAACTGTAGCGAGCATGTCACTATTATTAACGTTATCCACATTTATATTTACAAGAAACAAATGATATATCCAGCTTCAAAAAAGTCTAAAAGTCGGAAGTTAGAACGAATGCATTGTGCAAAGAGTGGTTGCTATGGAGACAATACACAGTGTTGAGTTCCGTTGCTCTGTTTGGTTGGAGGTCTATCCAATGAATGCAGAGGCATTTTTTTCCTGGTTCGGTTGGAACACGCCCCATAATCACAGCCCATTGGAGCGGTTTCAGACTCACATTCTGACTAGAATCTGAGTATGACCACGTCAGGCTACTAAATTGTACTTCCAGTACCCGTTTCCTGGGTGAAAGTATTTTCCCCTTAAATTCTTCCCTTTGGCCCTTTGCTGCATGCTCCCCTCTCTCTGCTTCATATTTTCAGCTGTCATATTACAACTAAAGGCCAAAATGGCGCCAAAAAAATTTAAAAAGTCCTCATGGACAAAAATCTTCACATTTAAGAAACAGTTCTGTCAATCAAGTGTTTCATAGGCTAAGCATGTCAGCTGTACCTGTAGACATATATATTGTGGGGTAGTTTCATTTATAAGGGACTGTTCGTTATTTACTTAACGGGCCACCGGAGGAGTTTTGGGACCTTTAGTCAAAATAGACCTGACCCTCCCTTCATCAGCAATACATTTTGGATGAACCTCCAACACGATTGGAAGAAAAAAGATGACCCTCCCCAACAATTTATTGTACTGATTTGCGCTTGGCAAAACTGTACAGATTTCCATTGTTTTTTTAACAGCCATGACATAGGTGGCTAAACGGCTGCATTCTCATCTGAGTATCACAGTCCTCTGTTATGGTGTGGTGGCCATTTCTGTAGATTTACTCACTAACGTTGTGGAAACACAATAAGCATGGAAACTAAATGCACACTTCCTGCATTACTGCATTACTTCAAATACTAAGTTACTCCTCTAGTAGACTAGTATTCACATGAAATAAAACAATAAAACATTGAGACCATTCAGCAAAACACACTGGGTAATTCAATAGCGTCAATTTGGGAGCTTGCATGCTACCACTCCTTCCTTCTCAAATACCTTGAAAAGGCTGTCATTTGCACAATTTCACAAATAAACACCGGGACCGAAAGGATATACTCCCGTCTCATGCCTTCCCGGCTGCCGGATGGTGCTATCTGCAGTGCGAGTTTCAGCTTTTCAAAATAAAAGCTTGCGTCTGGTCAGCTATGTTTTTGTAGGGTGTTTTGGATGTTTTTGAACTAAGCATTACGGCAATCACGCTAATGAATAAAATTATTTTTTTCAGCTTACAACAGTTACACCATGATTGAGCTAGCAAAGCAGTTTTGTGTTTATATGTGCGAGCGGGATTTATTCAGTTTGGGAAATCCCACGGTCTCTAAGCTACAGGTCTGGCACCTAAATAGGGAGGTACCCATCTGCTAGTGATAGTGGCCGAGACTGAGAGAGCTACATGGAGCTACATGGATAAATATGCACCAAACAAGCCACTTTGAAATTTTGCTCTTCTCATGAATACAAAAGTTGGGAGACCCTCCCCCTTAGACTACAAAAAATTGGATGAACCTCCCATCAACAAAGAATAAAAACACATGACCCTCCCCTATTTTCCTCCGGTGGTCCATTCGATAAATACCGAACGGTGTTTTATGTGCTAAAAATCTGACCTAATCTTACTAAAGATGTTAGATTAATGTAGTGGAGTAAAAAGTACAATATTATAATGACCTGTTACATGATGTCCAGCCATTATTGTGTCCTACTTTTAATTGAAATTAGGATGATGTTAAAATAAATAGCTGTTTATAGGGTTTAATTTTTTGTGAGGTAAAAATGCCCTTTAAATATGTAGGATACCTAATTATTCATTATTTTTCATGTGACACTTTGTGCAGGAAGTCAGTTAGGGACGAGTCAGGTAAGAAACAACACAGATAAAAGGCATTTCAATCAGCTGAAAAGAAAACTTCTGTTTTACAGATTAGAATTCCAAGGCAGTCGATCTTATCTGCAAGAAAACTGTTGCTATACTGATGGAGTACTCATATTCATCATCACTACAACACCAGTCTATATAGTCAATGTTTCATTTCCGAGAGTGTTCAGGTGAGCCGGAAATTCCACCGGAAGTCTCAAATCTTCGGCCAGATGTCCGTCACCTTCTGCTTTCTTTGTGTTGGCATTCTAAACTCTGGTAGATTTATGAGGATTATGGTTAACTGCTCCTCAGATCTGTGCAGGGTAAATCCAGACAGCTAGCTAGACTATCTGTCCAATCTGAGTTTTCTGTTGCACAACTAAAACTACTTTTAAACGTTCCTTCTCATGGCTATTTTGCAGAGGCACCGCAGCTTAGCTCTGCACAACCTAGAGAGAAAGAGAGAGAGAGAGAGAGGCAGAGTAAGCAGGCGTTTCTGCATGTGTATGGTTTACTGAGTGGGTTCATTGAATGTACCACCGGCCACAGAAAAGGGGTCATCAGCGACCTTCTGGTGGAGTTTATCCAGGCAGAGGAGGATAAGACAGAGCATCATCTGGGTGAAAGAACACAAAGCCAAGAGAGCCGGGTCCAAGGTGCTGTGTGACAGTATAGCAGGGGAGCAAAGGCACAACACAGGGTGAAGGAAAACAAATTACAAAAACAGTTCCATTCATGTTAAAGTTACTGCATTTTTCATATATTTTATTAGTTTTACTTACGATTTAAAAAGTGATTAATTATACAAAGAAAAAACTACCAGAAACCTCCTTTTCTTTTAACCATGTTCATGTTAAAATAAAGACTTCTGGAAAGTCAAAAGAAAAAAAAAAACAGCGTCCAGATTTGTTTACTTACAGTCGATATGAATACTATCTGTACTATGTCTGATATATTTTTAATGTGTGACTGTCTACTTGTATAAGAATAAAAAACTCTCCGTATATATGTGTATATGCTTTAACTTTCAAAAATAAAACATGTATTAATCCTAAATAGGTCTCAACAATGATAGTGGAAATTATATGAAAATGGTTCAACTGCCCAATTACCAGTCTCAGGGATATTTACCTGACAAAAACAAGAAAATAAATGCAGCAGTTGCAGTTTCAACATTTTGCCCTTCATGGCAAAGCTAAAGTCTAGCAGTAATATAGCAAATGTATACTAAAGGCACTTTAAATACTCACATAGCTATATCACTCAAAACATCAACAATCAAAATATTAATAAAAAAAAAATGCACAAGATATAAGTGAGCCCACCCAACAAAATAAACAAAAAAGACGGCAATTGTCTATTAAATTTTACCGTGAGGGCTAACGGTATTTGTCTGAGGTGGGAATTTCACCTCAGACAAAATGCCTATGTAAATGTGTATGACCCTTCAAAAAGTCAAAATATTTGCAAAAACTAACTCATAAATATTCTATGAGGCCTTAAGAACGTTTCTGTCATTTTGATGGTGGGTTATCATGCTTTGAACCAGTACATTGCTATGTTAAGTCTTTCCCTTCTGCCTGTCGTCCTGGTGGAAAACCCTCCCCTCTCCATTTTCTGAGCCGTTAAATGCGCACTTTGGAAACTCACGTTGATTTCTCCTAAATGAATGGCTCTGGACACTGGAGGTTGGTCAGAGTCGAAAGAGGAAGAGACAAGGTGAGTTTCCAAAGTGCACCTTTAATATATGTATATATTGCCAAACTAAATTAAGTTTTTATTCATAGAACTTGCGAAAAAAAAAAAAAAAGTGTGAGCTGTCAGAAGTGTCCGGAATACAGTGAGCCTACATTATTAGTTGCAGTCGTTGTTGGCGGAGACCACGGGTCCTTGGTAAACAGTCCTTGAACAATCTGGTGAAAAGAGTCTCTCTCCTCCCACATCGCCAGAGGTGCAGCTGGGCTTTACCTGGTCACCTAGTCGTCCTTTCCAAAGCTACCAAGCTAGCATCTGACGTTTCTGAAGTTCATGCAAGCTAGTGGCACTGTGGCTTGTTGCTAAGCTGGTGGCTAACACACGACTCCTTCAGTAAACAAACTGCACTGTGACTCGAACTAACAGCGGCTGCCAAGTTATGTCTCACGGCATTAGTAGGAGTATTACACACCTCTCCGAGGTGGCTGGACAACGAGAGAGTCACAAACTGCTCTCACACACACTTAAACTTCTTTAAGTTCTCCCGCCCCCCAACTATCAGCAGTTAAGGAACATTACGATGCCTCATAACTAGAGGTTGAATGCACAAACAGCATTATACAATGTGAAACTCATCAGGTTAGGTTTTAACACATCACCACGTGTAATTACAGTACATTTCAAACAAATTTGTAGTTCTTTACTAAATTCCACTTCTCCAATGTAATATGGATACAAACATTACATGACAAATAACCTAGGGTTTTAAGGCCAAATAACCCAGGGGGTTACATGTAATTTAGAATTTTCTAAAATGCATTTTGACTAGTACAAATTATGGATATCAACAACTGGCATTATGAATAAAATGCAATTTCAGATATATACAATCAGAATTATGTCTAGCATTTTTTTGTATATCTAAAATTAAATTATGACTAGTAACAATTGTATTGTAGATATCTGAAATGGGAATTCTAGTTATAATTATATTGCAGATATCTAGATGGTTGGTTCTGGATAGGAAGAATGTCATTGTGGATATCTGAAATGTTATTTTTGACTATAAAAAATAGAATTAACACATTTGCAATAAATATCCAGTCTAGCTATTAAATGTCAAACCAGCTTGCTATGAGCATTCCACATTGAAGATATGTCTCAGGACATCAGCGAGAAAATATGTGCAAAAGTTCCGTGGCCAGCAGCACAGACCTGCTCAACGTGTTGAATGTTCAGCTTTAAGGAGGTGTAAGAGAGGCTACCTGAGTATGCTGCACTTCTTGTGGAGATTGAGTGAGAAAACAATTCATGCTTTTTGAAAGATGAGGCCAAAGAATGCATTTTGTGTCAAAGCAATGAAAAGTAATCAACAGTGAAGTTTTTTTGACCAGTCCTGGTCTGGCTCCAGTGGCCAGAGTCTTTCTGACTCCAATTGGTCACCTCACAGACTGCACCTTTAAGTTGTGTTCGTTGAATGGTTCAGTTAGTCTATAATGGCGCTTTTCCATTACATGGTACCTACTCGCTTCGCCTCGACTCTACTTGCCTTTTTTGGTTTTCCATTACGAAAAAAAGTACCTGGTACCTGCTAACAGGTACTTTTTTAAGTACCTCCTGGAGCAGGAAAAGTTAACTATCTTGTTGATTTCATGTTGTTTACGAAGAAGGAGAACCAGGAAATGAGTCGGGGGAAATGCAACGCTACCAAGCCACGCCCACGGCAGTCGCTATGACGACCAGCCACGCTGAGGCGATACTAAGGCCGGTTACACACAAAAGGGTAAGCTTCGCTTCCGAACGCGAACCTCCGATAGCGCCATTTTGTTGCTACAAAGCGATCACCTCTTGTTAGCATTACACTGACCGCCATTTTTTTTTGAGTCGCTTGACTTTACATCTGAAGCGTTTAAAGACTCTATTTGTCCATTGTTTATTTCTAAAGAAACACGACAATGTAAAAAAGGCTCCATTACCTTGTACCTCACGTTATAGCTCCGTAGCAGACGTTTTTGTAAAAATAAGCTAACGATTGTGTCATAACCAAGTGACTTACTGTCGCATAGTAGAGGAATTACCGTATAGTACAGGAGAAGCTTGCAGGCAGTTTCGACTTACATTAGCTGTTTAGGTTTAATTACTAATGTTAACTAGCATGTTAGTTAGCAATAATTAGCCTGTACTTATGTTATCTCCTTACATATACCTACACTCTCCGTCTCTGTAAGATTGGAAATGATTGAGATTTCTCTTGTCACAGCTACCAGAAGACTTACAACTTTCAGACACGTTGCTCACGTCACATTTACGTTCACTGGTCTCTGTCCAGAGCAACGGGGTCTATTGGTCCATTTTATATATGTCAATGGTTACACACTGGACGCGTCACGCAAGCGTGTCAGCCGCGTGGCGTGTCCGTTTATATTTCGGATATTTGTTTAAAAAAAAGTATCAAATGTGTGTTATTACAGTATAAATAAAAATAAACTGCAAAACTGTAAATTAATCCAAGCTGCAGCAGAGCTGACAAAGTATCATGCCCTGTTCCCATCCTACTTGACTGTATACTAGGAGTGTGAATCTTCACTGGTCTCACAATTCGATTTGATTACAATTATCCTGTCAACGATTCAAATCAATATCACGATGCATTTTATTGCATTACATTGCATCATGATGCATCACAATGCGTCACCGCCTCAATATTATTATAGATTACTACACATGGTGTTCATCAACAAGTTCAAGCAGTCAGATATATAAACTCCCCTTTTTATTGTATCTGCTCTAAAAAAAGACACTTCTGAACACAGCAGACAACAGACAAAAGGCAAAAAACTAAAAAGGAGCAACTATAAAATCAACAAGTAAGGCAATAATCAATTATGGTCTGTCTCTGCATTGATGCAGAATCGTCCACATCCGCATAGCAATGCATCAATGCAATGATTAATTTCAACACCCATACAGTATACAGCCTAACACACAAACAGTACAAGTGCAGCATTACTGTCTAGTGGAACATTTCAGAATGCTGTACAGAGTGCAGTAAATATATTCAAAAGTCACCTCCTAGTAGCCACAGACTTTTAGTATATAGGGAGGCCAAGTATACAGCCAGTGCTGCTCTCCAGCAGAGCCTGTTCCATTAACCCATAGCAGAGTGCAGGCTGTTAAAGAGACAATAGAGCCAATGCAGCCCAGCACATGCGAAACTCGATAACACCAGGGAGACACAAAGCCCGGCATTGATCCAGCAGGAAGCCACAGACTAAGCTTTACTCCCACCCGGACTCGTCACAGTGACAATGTCAGCAGCTGAAACGATCTCCTGTGGTCCATATGCCCACAACAACACAGGAGATAGTGATAGAGATGGATCACTGAGGGCTATTGGATAAGGAATTTGTTGATGTGGGTATTGTTTCTTCCAACACATTCTCACTCCCATCACTTAGAAAAAACTACGCTTGGTCAGGTACCTTTGCCATTTTTTATTGACGCAAAAAGTCTCTTTTAGCGTCATATTTAGACAGGCTTGGTTCCGGAGTTTTGGCGTCACTTTATGACGCACTGGGTCGGTACTCTTGGCATCTCTTGGCAAGTAGATGATTATATGCTCCTCTATTGGTTGAGAAAATTAAACAACATCTCTGGCATTAACGTACAAAAACCTTTCAGATCTCCCTGATCGACCTTTTCAGGGTTAAAAAAGGATAAGGACAAAAAGAATACCTGTGCCCTGTACACGGAATGAGATAGAAGCCTAACTGTTTCCTTATATTTGTCATATAACAGCATGTGTGCATTTCTCAGTCCAATGACAGTACTATTATGTTACGTCACACTCAATCACACCAAAAATCGGTGTCCTCTGAGGCAAGGGCACAGTGATGGAAGGTGATGGACGAGATGAGAAATAGCAAGTGACACCAAGATCTATTTTTCTGAACACACAGAAATTGTATCTGAGCAAGAACACATTGAATGTGCGGGCACTCTGTGTTTGCTAAGCAGTGTTTACCAAATGTGGCTACTTTAAGTCCAACAATACAAAATATTTCCAGGGAGCAACCAGCTTGTCATCCCTTTAGTAAGGAGTGAACAATGTTGCAGCACTGAGCAGCAACCACGGGGAGTTTATCTGAGTTACTGAAAGTGAACTGAGAACACCCTAGGAATCGCAGGAATGCCGCAGCTTTTTGAACGGGGGGAAGCAGATTGTTTAAACTCGCTCTGTATTTCAAACAGGCAGGCACAATGCTGCCTTTTCTTGACATTCCATTAAAGAGGCTGGAGCAGCTTCCACGCAAAGGGGAACTGGGCTGGGCTGCAAGAGGGATAGGAGGAGGGGTAGAGGAGGAGTGATGGAGATGGAATTTTGGCTTGAGTCATACTGCCATCTAGTGTGAGCCCAGACATCAACAGGTGCTGTCCATGGTGCCGACCATGCACACATAAATAGATCTGATTAGTAGTACTTTGGTGCCAATCATTATATTCTGTATATTTTCAAGGTAAGATGCTTTTTGAGCAGCCACAGCACAAATATCACTTTTATTCAGCTGAAGGACAGGCCTTCCAGATTTTGGGTAAAACATGTTCAGATGTGTTAGATGAGTCTAATTGCAGGATTCAAGGCTAGTTCACAAACTCTCCCATGTGTATGAAGAATCCCAACCACCCTGATTCAGACATCTCAGCCCCTGCAGGTTAAGTCTAATAGATTGTAGAACTAATTCATCCCTTGTTCAGTTTAACTGCTAGAGCAATATATGAGCTTGCTAGAGGCCAAGGGCTACGTGCAGTGCAGTTCATAGAGAGAAATGTTTGCATATGTTGCCAGTGGTGAGTTAAAGTAGATCATGTCATGTAGGGGATGCTATTGGGATGTAATAGTGTGCAATATATTGTTTGTTAATATAAAACATAAACTAAATCCTGGCATATATTTTAAATACATATAGAAATGTATTCATGTCAACTAGTGTTGGGCAAGTTACTTTCAAAAAGTAATTAGTTACAGTTACTAGTTACTTCTTCCAAAAAGTAACTAAATTAGTTACTCAGTTACAAATTATAAAAGTAAATTTTTAAATGCTCAAATGTGCCCCTACCGCCACCCCTCTTTAATGGAACTTAAAATACATGAGCATGTTCAATTATTTATGATAAATCTGAATATTATAATGAAATGGACATACAATACACAACATATACATATATATTGTATACATTATTAACAGAAACAATGTACACAAATCTAAACTATTTTAATGTTGCTGTGGGACAAAGTGAGACTAGCCTCCAATCAAATGCCATGTATGTAGATATTATGTTTATATAGTGGATTGATAGCCTAGAAATCTAGACGCACCCTAGTGGCAGCAAATTTATTTTGCAGCCAGAGGGGGTCTAGGCACTCTCCATTGACTTGCGAGCTGGAAAAACCAAATTTTGGTCAGGCCAATCACATCGTGTATAGAGTCAGTGGGCGGGGCTTATGCTGCTGCTGGGAACAGCGGTCTTCTGGAAGACTTGGAGTTAAGCTTTTCTTTGAGAAAAGAACAAAGAACTTAAAAAAAAGGAAGATATGTTCGGAGTTTTGCCGACCGGATAAGGCAAAAGTTTAATCTATCAACTAGCTCCGCTACCTTCTTCATTGCTCTGCCTGGTTGTAGCGCTATCCTATTACGTAAAGAGGGAATTTGAAAGACAACCATTTATCCCGCCCCTCGGATTGAGCTCTGTCAATGGTGAGTTCCCAGACCCTACATCTGGATGTGGGTCTGGCTTGTCAGGCTAGTGGATTGATTCAAATAACACAATAGATGTTTTGGAACTTTTGATATTTATTGCACCTCAACAGGCCACAACTGGGCAAAATTTAATCATGCTTGTTAAGCACTATACCAAAAATGTATAACAAATATATACACTCTTTGTAGTGCAAATAAAACAAAAACAAATTCAGACAATTGGTAGATATACGGTACTTCAAGTATTTTCAAGAAAAAGTATAACAGTGTAACTGAAAAGTGCAATGTATAGCAAAACTAAGGAATCCAAATATAAACAGGTAATACATAAAAAATTTAAAATACATCTCCATTAAAATAAATCTCTTTCTCTGGCCATTGACAATCTCACTTCAAGAGGCTGCAGCCAGCCAAAAAATAGATCTAAATTAAATTATGCTCTTTAAGCAATATACCAAAATGTATTCAAAAAAGATATACACTCTTTTTAGTGCAAATGTAATGCAACACAACTAGACATACTGTATCCAACTTTAGCTCCTGAACAGTCATTCAATCATTTATCCATCCATGCATTCATTCTTCCATCAATTCATCTATCAATCCATTCAAGTCATCCAACCATCCATCATTCTATTCTCACCATCGATCCAAGCTACCCCATCCAGCTATCCATCCACCCATTCTTGTCATTGAACCAGTGGTTGTATCTCAAAACCAAAAGCTTCTCAAACTTCTGGTTAGAGAGCCTGTTCCTCAGTGGAGTCAAGACTAGCTACATTTTGAAGGCCTTTACAAAATTTGAGCCATTATCTGTGACTGTTGTGGTGATTTTGAATGATATCCCATATGAGGAGTAGTTTTGATCAAGCTCCGTTGCAATTTTGTCGTATGTATGGCGTCCCTTGAACTTCCTGCATGCCAGGGCTGCTTTACCTCGCTCCATGCTTTGCAGATTTATCCAATGCGCTGTTACGCCTAGATAGCTCTTGTTACATGCAGTCCATTTGCCTGCTGTGGTAGACACATATTCTAACTTCTCAAACGTTTGTTTGAGCTCCATATTCATTTGAGTATATTAGGCGTCTATATACAGTAGTTCAAAAACGTCTTTCTACACAGTAGGGCTACCCCTCCTCTGACCGGTATTTTGGCAACTAGTGCCCTGAATGAGTCCGACTCAACCGTAGATAATGGCAGCATATCCTCCACTACACACCTGGCTACCAGTTTGTTCAGTTTGTTCTGAGACAAAACGTGTGGTGAGGCCTTAAAATCAAGCTTCAGTTGCTTAGGTTTTGTGGCACTGTCTACTTCTCCTTTGGTGGTCTTGGCCACTAATTTTGTGGAAGCATGCAACATTGAAAGATGTTTGAGTAAGTTTGAATTATTTGACACCGAGGTGGATAGGCACTTTTGCCCAGGGCATAATGTGCATTTCACAATTACATTAAGTTCTTTAATTTCTTGGAGGGAAAAGTAATGGCTATACTTCCATTTAGAGAAGGCTACTTTTGGGGCGACCTCTAGCTCACCCAGTAAGAGCATGTGCCCCCTATAGGCTGAGGCCTTTGCAGCGGCACAGGTTCGAATCCGACTTGCGGCCCATCTCTCTCCCACCTTTCCAGTCTATTCACTGTCACTCTGAAATAAAAGGGAAAAAAGCCACAAAAAATAATCTTTAAAAAAAGAAAAGGCTACTTTTGGATTATTTGGGCTCACCATACCTATCTCTACCGAAAAGAGATGCAACAAAAATATTTTTTAATTTAACTTTTTTTTTAAAGTAAGTGTTGTAGTATAACTAGCATGAGACGAATAATAACTGAGATAAGTTTGGAGACATTACCTTATTTAATCATTAAATTAATAAATATTTTTGTTGTATCTCTTTTCGGTGTAGTAATTTGTAGACGGCCCTAAGCCCTCGTCTAACTGCAGGTAGCAGCAGCAGCAACAGAGAGCAGAAGCCAGCAGGCAAGTGTTCATAAACTTCTGGTGTACTTACAAACTTTCCAATCCATCGTTTTATGAGTACATAACCTATATGTACTAGTGTAGACGTTTGGTATCATTTCGGGCATTATTAGTGGGGTCATTTACGAGATACAAACGTGGGTCCATTAGCCCCTGCGTTAATAAGCTATTCAGCTGATAATGCTACTCTACGCTAACTCTCCCAATGTTAGACCCAGGTGAAAAAAGCTTCTGCGGGGGTGTTTGGCTCGAGGTCATGGTGCAAAGGACCCTAGGGTGAAATTACTCCGAACCATCACTTTAAGCAGAGGATAACGTCTAATCATATAACTGAATGGGTGGCCTCTTTTTTTCTAGTGCAATTATCACACATTGCTTTATTACAAGGTATATCAGTGAAATTTGCTCTGGAAATTCATGCTAGCCATAGGAGGAAGAACCAATGCATTTGGTGACCTCTGTACATTTCCTCTAGCTCCAACATCAAACCAAAAGATTCACTTACACGTAGAGAAGGAATATCAAAATTCAGTGCCATTTGATTTACTGATAACATTCATGCTTCCCTGATAATGAACACTGTCCATTTTAGACACTCCTTAGCATTTGTTTAGCACCACCCTCACTTGACTTACTAACTAATAACATTATTAACTGCTTCATTGCATTAAATATACATTAAATGTATGCTGTGAAAAGTGTTGAATCTAATTAATTTGGTAACAATAAAGAAACATCAGTGATTGATGCTAGCAAGGCTATCAAGATTCAATAATAAGGTTTGCAATATTATATAGGCAGTATTTTTTATTATTCTTAACAAATTCCATGAATAGACCTAAACCGACAATGTGTTAGTCCGTCTCTCAATACTTTCTGATGCCTTAGACCCAAGCCCATTAAATAGTATGTACTGTATATATATTATAGATCACACACAATTTTTTGTGAAGGCTAAGTCATTTCCTAAAACAGCTGGTCACTGTAGTTTATAGCAAACATTACTCTAACAGGAGGAAATACTGCATTTGTTGCAGACTATTTTCAGCAACGGATTAATTTACATTAGTTGCTCTAGTGAGTACTTACAGTATGGCAGCAGGACCAGTGTATGTGGGATTGAGTAAAAATTAACTAAAGTGTGTCTGTTCATGGAAATGTGCAGTACAACAGAGTGGCTCACTGATGTGTGTAATAGTTTTTGGAGCTGTATGTAACAGAGGAATAAGATACAGCAGGCTTTGGATTCACACACAATACTTGTTTGTAGGATTACATTCATTGTTGTTGGGTTCTTGTTCATGGGATGGTAAAAATAAGATAAATACTGAATATTGCCTTCTTTTCATGTTAGCAAGATTGATTGCAAAGGAAATGTTATGTAAAGTTCAAGATGGACAGACTGCTGACCAGGAGGGAAAGAAAAACTAGTGATGTTAGCCAAAACAATTATTTTAGCAAAATTATATTTACCCCTTAGTTACCAATTACCCCAATAGTGGGACCCTGTCATGTGTAAAAGTCCCATTAATGCTACCAAGAAATAACTATTTTTGCATTTAGGATTTTATAGAAAAGGCTTGGTACATGGCAACAAGTACATTTTAACATAATTTTGTTGTCACATAAGTATACATTGATACAGTAAATTGACCTCTTATTATATAGACTACAAATAAAAAATAAACATATAAAGGTTGAGAACCATTCAACAATGGAATGAAAGTAAAATATATCATAGTCATAGCCATGAGCCATTAAATATATTTCTGTGAGTAAGATCTGTCAAACCTTACCTACCTGCATTGTGAAGGAATATGTTGCTGTTCATGACAATTGTGATATGTTGAATTGTTTTAACAAGCATTTTATATCTTTGGGCAGAGAGCCATCCTTCCTTGCACCTGTGAAACCTTGTCCTGTACGTATGAATTGTGCTCTTCCATTTAGCTTTTTACCTTTTACTGTACAGTAAGTACATAACACACTGAAAGATCCCGACACAGGAATGGCAGATGGGTTGGATCTTACTGAGCCCTAATTTTTAAAATTGGCAGCTGATTTTATTGCAGAGCCTCTTACATATATTTTTTGCCAGTCGTGAACAAGGAAATCCCAAAGATTTGGAAATCTGCTTTTGTTGTCCCAACTGTTTTAAATAACTACAGGCCTATTTCAAAATGTTCTATACTGTCCAAGATCCTTTGTCTATACTGTGCAAAATCCTTGAAGGTTTGATACTGTAAGTGAGCAACTTTTGAGTATTAAAATTTTATTTAATCTAAAGCTCAGTCAGGGTTTAGGAAAAGTTTAGGAAAAATCATAGCATCATTATGACATCTTTGAAGTTGGTAAATTACTTGGTTAATTAGTTGGTACTTGATAAAACACAACATGGTGCATCTGGTTTTATTGATTACCTAAGGCTTTTGACACGGTTGACCATCATATAAAACAGAGAATTTTTAACATAGAGCTCTCCAACAACTTCTTGATAGGTCTCATTACGTAAATATGATGGGAATTACTCTGATGTTCTGTCTGCTAGCAAGGGTGTTCCACAGGGCTCTGTGCTTGGCCCACTTCTATTCCCTATTTACATGAATTATCTTGGTCAAGATATGACACATTTTTATTTTTTATGCTGATGATACACAATGTGCGTCAACCTTTGCTGAAGCCGTTGATCACTTGCTAACTGCTTGTACTGTTCTCCATAACACCCTTTCTCAATTAAACTTGTTCTCAATGCTAAAGTAACCACCACAGGAGTTGAGAAGATTAACTCCTAAAAATACCCGGGCATTCTGATTGATGATCGTTGGGGTGTCAGTGGCTAAACGGATATTTTGGATGCGTGGCTTGTATGTCCTTTGATCCTTGCAATACCATATATTGTAGTAGTGTCTGTTCTTCAGTCTTGCATTTGTTTAAAATCACTTGTTTGTATATTGTGTGCTGCATCCTCTCTCCATTGACTCGATTGAATTTCTTTCTTATTTTTATCTTAATGGGAACTTTCCCGGTTAAAATAACATTAAATAAATAAAGTCCTAAAAAGATCCCATGTACAGATCCCATATCTTAAGACCCAAACACACTGTGCACAAGTTCATATTGTTTTAAATTTTTAAAGTCCCATGATGATCTAAACGCATCTCCACCCTGACTGAATCTTTACGTCCATACTGGTCTACAGCGTTGAGCCTTTATCATTCCATTGTGCCTGTCCAGTGTCTCACCACTTTCAAATAGATCACAGCAGTTCAGCCACACACTGATCCACAGCAGAGGCAATACCCCCACTCCACACATAAAAACACGCATCACCATCAGTCTTTTTGACTTGAGGGCCTATGTTTTTCTGAGGTCATGGAAGATCAATGTTGACTCCATGGTGTAATCATCTGAGGAATAAGATTAGCATATCTTAGCGCCGATTGAGTTGTCTCACTGGCTGCAGTGGGGCAGGGTGATTAAGGATTGATTGTCCCAGCAGGAACACTTGGAAAATTCAGTAGACAAGGATGGAGAATAGAGGAAAAAATAGAGCAGAAAGACAAAGAGAGGAGAAATAGTTTGACTATTTTTGAATGTGACAGATAAAACAATTCATATTCCAAATAAATAACTATTCTTACTCATAATTATGTATAGCTTGTAGTTCTTGATAACTTTATCAATTTTTTAATACAAATAATGATGGCTTATTTCAACTTGGATCTTATTTTGGGATGTTTGGCCATCATTTATGATAACATTGCACTCGCTAAAGTAATTGTGGAGATAACTCAAACAAAGTCTAAGAGGAAAAGAAACATGAGGACACTATCACATAGGACAGTTTGGGGAATAATAATAATAATAATAATAATAATAATAATAATTTTGCACTGCACCATTTTGTCTTTGAATTCAATTTGTCTAACATTAGTGGGTTTGTTTACAACCTGTCAGCACGTGTTTTTTCTTCTTTTTACTCCTCCCAAGAAAACAACATGCCGTTTTCAATCGTGTACGATCGTTTAGGGTCCAGAGGGTTTAAGCAAGTTGAACCAAACCATAACCACTAGTGACAGATCTGAAAACAATTTACTCAAAATTAGTTTGAGTAATTCAGTCTGGATCAACGGAAATACATTTGCAGAATAATTGTCTGACATCCTTACGTGGTGTTTCTCACCTTCCGCTCTCTGTATGTTGCCTTTCTCAAATTCCGTTCATTTCGGGAAACAACAATAAACTTTGAGATAATAAGCCACACACTGAAAATGGCAAGTGTTGATCGTTGGTTCTTTCGGAGAATGATTGTAAAGACTTACAAAGAATATGTTTATGTTATATACTCTCTTAACTGGGACGTTTCGGGACCTATTGGTGGGATTGCCGTGGACAAAGTACACACGGCAATGCATTGGTAAGAGCAAATAAGGTTTAACCATGTATCCAGCTAATTTAAATAGCTCACGTTACTGTATTGTGTGAACAGTTAACTTCATTTAATATTGTATGTTGCGTTTCCTTTCGCTGGTGCAAATGTTCCAACAAAACAAGTTCCTTCCCAAGACTATTTTGCAGAGTAACGGTCTCTGCGCCCGGAGCTTAGCGCCACCTAAAATGATTGTGATTGGTTTAAAGAAATGCAAACAACACAGAGGATTTTTTTTCTCCTATCCTGGATTGTATCTGTGGTGTAGCCAGACCTTAGTCCACAGCGCTGTGGAGATAGGTCTGGCAATGTGAGACTAGTGATTCAGTAACGTTTTGGAAGGCACATATCATCGATATTGTCATGCCTTTAAGGGCGTCAGCTCGGTAAATGCAAGGAATGTATTTTGTTGTGAAGACTTGTTTTCTTTTTAGCAATTGTTGTCTTTTTTGTAATCAGTGCTCAATGAAATTTGACAGGGATATTCGGTGGTATGGGCTGTATAAACACGCAAGCTCTATTTTTTAGGTGAATTTATCGTGCACTGTACCTTGCTTTACCCACTTGTAAACAAAAAAAATGAGAATTCTCTACAAACTTGTTCCATTGCTCACTCCTTATCGTCTGGGTGTTTGTTCATAAATATTCATAAATAAATTCTAACCTCTGACTTTAACTGTCACAGGGGACAACAAAGGGCCCATCCACGTCCTATGCCAGTTGTTGTCAGAGAATATAAAGAGCCCATTAGTGTGTCTGTTTGAGTAGCTGTGAAAAACATTACAGAGTCCTCTATGCCACCTCTGAGTGCGTTTTGTGGCTCTCCAGTGGGGTAAAGGTTACATCACGTTCATTTATTGCAGCCCTTACCTGCAATTCACACCTGCTCTCTCCAGATGCTGCTACATTTGGCTTAGATCATCAGAGTGTGACTGACAGATGCCAGGACTGATTAGATCCAGTGGATTAAGGTGGATGCTCGTTGCCTGAAATACATCTCTGCAGTTCTCAGATGTCAGCCATGAAATGAGACAGACACTCCAAATGAGGGAACAGCTCAGGCTAATATCCCATTACAAATGCTGTTTACCCTGGGCATCTGGATTTAGCCTGGCGGCCCATGACTGTGTCTGGCTAGACTACGTGTTGGATATAAGTGGCACTGCCAGAAACATTTCCCTTGAAACCTAAAGAGACATTCCCAACGTTAGAAGCAAAAAGCTCCATATCTCATTTAGCCAATTCCCTGTCAGTCATGTCTGAAATCTTCCCGCTAACGCAAGCTGAGAGGCAGTCACCGAGTGCCGCGTCCTAATGCCGGGGAGTGGCAAAGTGCCACAGCGGCTCACCTCACAGCCAAAAAACAGCCAATAACATTAATTAGTGAGTCCTTTGTCCTTGTGTTTTTGGATGGTTTCTTCCCTTTATGGATAAAAAGTGAAAACTCTCCAACTGACTCATCATTAAGAGAATATCGCACATTTTCCTCTTTGAATGCACAGCGATTACTCTCCTGTGTTGGGAATTCGTAGGGTACACATTCAATTATTGGCAAATTATCAAAGATGTTTTATCAATATGAATAAAGTTATGAATATGGTTATTTTATCTTACTTTATCAAATCGTCAAACAATCTAAACGGGGCACTACCCTGGAATCAGGGACCAATAATCAAATTGTGAAACAGTCTCATTTAGGTGTTCCCTTTAAAATACCGATCTGAATTAATTTGATTAATTTATCTGGTATATTCTAAAGGAACAAAGAGAAGGGTGAATTTGAGCAGTGACCTGTGTTCAACCAGTAATTATTACAACAAAATACACAATCACAGACAACTGCTATTTAAAATATAGTAGAATTTATTAACTTCAAAATTATCAATGGCCAATCAATAATCCTTCGATCAATTAAAACCAATATACACTTTTTTAAACTACAACCAAAACAAAGCAAAAACAAACCATCATGTGATGAGACCCTCTGTGTCTGTGTGTGTGTGTGTGTGTGTGTGTGTGTGTGCCTGTTCAGTGGAAGGCTGCTCCTTCCCAAGTGTAGGACCAACAGACTCAAGAACTCCTTTGTCCCTCATGCCATCATACTCTACAACTCCTCACTCGGGGGGAGGAGGAAATAGGGTAAAGAGGACAGAACAGAACACTGTGCAATAAATTATTAATAATCTACTCACATACATACCTTGACACTCTAACTGCTCTTAACTGCTAATTTATGCTAAATGTCATTTATTTATTAACTGTATAATAACACAATACCATACACAGTCCTATATACCTATATATCTATCTTTATTTATCTGTAGTTTATTGTTGTTTTACTGTTTGTTTATTTTTGTAAAAATATTTAGCTAAAAGTTTTATTGTTATTCTTATACTGTATATTTGTACTATGTTCTACATCTCTGCCCAGAACACTAACCCTTATTGTATGTTGTCCATCAGTTCATAGGTTTCCATGGAAAAACAGAACGCAATCCGGCTGCTCGTCAACGGGCGCAGACAAGCTCGGTGCTTCTGAGAGCAGCGGGGCACAAGCTAGGTCAACTTGATGAGAGGAAAAGAAAAGCGGTGTCCACTGTTATCCGATTTTCTGGTATAAGAGAAAATCATCCAGGAGAAATACATCCACTTTGTCCAGAAATGGAAGTATTTTGCACAAGTGCTTGCACACTCCCTGCAGCAACGGAGTTGCAACGGAAGACGATATATAATATATATATTATAATTTAAGGCCCCATGCTGTGTTTGAGGAACCTCTGAACCAATTGGAAGAATCAAAGTTACAGGAAGGTGTGAACCTTATCTGCAGCCCCCTCCCTGGAGCCATTTTGTGACTCTTCTCCTGGTAGTTTGGTTACAGGGGCTGTGGGTTTTCCACCTAGGCCCAGATCTCTTTGTCTGTGTCCAAGATCTAAGATGGCGCCGCAGACGGTTGACTCTGTGTGTTTGTGCGCGTTGTTTTTTTTTGTGTTTTAACTTTGTTTTTTGCGCTGGTACCCGGATCTCTTTCTCCCAAGAAGAGCTCTTGAACATCAGGGGAACAACGCCAGAGGACTTATTTCCTACTTTTTTTCTCCCTACACTGGAAATTCTGGACATTCTAGCAAAGGTGATGTGGTATGTGTGAAGCAGACCAACCCGGACTCCTTGGTAATTGTCCTTGGAGACTTTAACAAAGGAAACCTCACTCACGTACTTCCTAAATACAGACAACACATTAAATGCCCGACCAGAGAGGAGAATATTCTTGATCCCTGTTACACCACAGTCAGGGATGCTTATCACACTGTCCCCCGCGCTGCACTGGGACTCTCTAATCATGTCATGGTCCACCTGATCCCTGCGTACAGGCAGAAATTAAAGCTCTGCAAACCTGTAATGAGGACATCAAGGAAGTGGACCAGTGTAACTGTGGAGGATCTCCAGACGTGCTTGGACTCTACTGACTGGGACATATTCAGGACTTCTACCCAGGGTCGTCGGACTGGGTGTAAAACTGATTACCAGGGTCCAAGGGGAGAGAGGGTCCTTGAAAAGTCTGTAATATATTTTATTTCACCTGGATATTTCCATTTCCTAATTAAATTTCATAATGCATGTCAGATGAAATGTAAAGTTAGTGTATTGGCTGAATTGACTGACTAAATTTTGTATACAAAAAAAGACACACCCACCCCTTGCTAATGAGCCAAATGGTTTAGTCCATCTGCACGCATTTTGTTTACGTTAGCTAGTTCAGTTGAGCGTCTGGTGGAGCGCAAACTTCTGCTGTAGAAATGTCTTTCTCAAAGAAAGCCAAATCATGCTACCAAAAAAGAAAGGAAAGACAGGAGAAGGAGAGAAAACAAAATGAGGGGAAACAATTGGTAACTGACTTCTTTTCAAAGAAAGGTGAGCACAAACTAAAAAACGAAATCCATGGTGCTAAACTGCTTGAATATCTCCGTGACTGTTAGTGCTAAAAACAAACTGAGACAACGCATATAAAGAGCAGAACATACACTTTCAAATGATAATTTGGTTATACTTGTAAGGTTAAACAACGGTACTCTGAGAAACTCCAAAACCAGTTCTCAGCAAACAACTCTGCTTCTGTCTGGAAAGGGCTCAAACAGATCACCAGCTACGAGCCCATAACCCACCCACTCCACCAATGACCGACGCCTAACCAACACCTTAACGAGTTCTACTGTCGCTCTAGCTGTCTCTGGTGTTCACAGACATTTTCAACACCTCGCTGAAGAAATGTCACGTGCCAGCCTGCTTCAAGTCCTCAACCATCATCCTTGTTCCCAAGAAGCCAAGGACCACAGGACTTAATGACTTTAGACCCGTAGCCCTGACCTCTGTGGTTATGAAGTCCTTTGAGCACCTTGTGCTTTCACACCTCAAAGACATCACCAACCCCCTCCTGGACCCCCTGCAGTTTGAGTACAGAGCAAATAGGTCTGTAGATGATGCAGTCAACCTGGCCCTCCACTACATCCTCCAGCACCTGGACTCTGCAGGAACCTATGCCAGGATCCTGTTTGTTGACTTCAGCTCTGCCTTTAATACCATCATCCCGGCTCTGCTACAGGAGAAACTCTCACCGCTTGGTGTGCCTGACTCCACTTGCAGGTGGATCACTGACTTCCTGTCTGACAAGAAGAAGCATGTGAAGCTGGAGAAAGACCTCTCCTACTCACAGACCATCAGCACCGGATCCCCTCAGGGCTGTGTTCTTTCTCCTCTGCTCTTCTCCCTGTACACCAACAGTTGCACCTCCAGTCACCAGTCCGTCAAGCTTGTGAAGTTCGCGGATGACACCTCCCTCATCGGACTCATCTCTGATGGTGACGAGTCCGCCTACAGGTGGGAGGCTGACCACCTGGTGAAGTGGTGCAAGCAAAACAACCTAGAGCTCAACGCTCTAAAGACAGTGGAGATGGTTGTGGACTTCAGGAAGAATTCAGCCCCACCTGCCCATCACCCTATGTGACTCTTTCCGCTTCCTGGGAACTATCATCTCCCAGAACATCAGCTCCCTCGTCAAGAAAGCACAACAGAGGATGTACTTCCTGCGGCAGCTGAAGAAATTCAACCTGCTAAAGACAAAGATGGTGCACTTCTACACAACCATCATCGAGTCCATCCTCACATCCTCCATCACCATCTGGTATGCTGCTTGCACAGCCAAGGACAAGGGCAGACTGCAGTGTGTCATTCGGTCAGCTGACAAGGTGATTGGCTGCAATCTGGTGCCGCTCCAGGACCTTTACGCCACCAGGACTCTGAAGAGTGCTGGAAAGATTGTGGCTGACCCCTCCCACCCCGGGCACAAATTCTTTGAGCCACTCCCCTCTGGCAGGAGGCTGAGGTCCATCAGGACCAAAACCTCACGTCACAAGGACAGTTTTTTCCCCTCCGCCATTAGCCTTATTAACAAGGCCTGGAACCCACTCTGACTCTCTCCACACACCATCTCTGGCTCTACATGCCACTGTACTTAATCTGCTGTTCTGCTCTTTTTATCTTAATTTTTACTCTTATTTTTAATACATTCTGTGTGTATGTATATATATATATATATATATATATATATATATATATATATATATATATATATATATATTATTTGTTCTGTTTAACCTATTTGTTTAACTTATTTTAGAGAATGTGTGACATGCACCTACAACACCAAAACAAATTCCTTGTATGTGTAAAAAAATGTACTTGGCAATAAAGTTTTTCTGATTCTGATTCTGATGTGCCACATGTGTGTCTTGTCTCCAGAGGTCAGTTTAATCTGAGGCCTTTTTGGTTAATATCAGGTTTAACACAACTGCTGGTCCCAACACCTGATAAAAGGTTTTTCTGTACTGCACCTGAACACAAAGACTTTCCTTTACCTCCTCATGTCAGAAGAACGTAAATTGGAGTTGTTTTTTGTATTGTATGGAATGGTCTGTTTGATTTATCTTGTTTGACTGTGATTTAGTTATGGTGAAGACTGAGGTTAGAGGACAGACTGAGGGTATAGTACCTGATAAAGCCTATGGCTTCTACCTATTCCTTTTGAATGGGTCTAGTGTTTTTATGTTTTTAAATTGTTCAAAATAAAGATTTCATTCATTCATTCATGTTTAAACATTCACAAGAATAATTTGTATCACTGTAATTAATTAAAAGTTGATAAACCATGCTCTTATCAACACTCAAACAAAGTTTTAAACACTTGAAAATGAACTCTGTAAATGTTGTGGTATAGCTGCTGATATTTTCTGGAGATACCAGTTTGGTTGCAATGATATACAGTAGATTCAATATTTAAAGGTTTCATTTGTCACATGTTCATACTTTATGTGCCATCAAATGCAGGGTGGCATACTCTTGATGTACGAGGGGTTTTGGTTTCACTTCTGCTATGACAAATATGATGTAGTTTAATTGATTACAAAATGAGTTGTGTGACTTTTAACTATTTCACAGATTATTGGAGGCTATTAATCTGAATGTACTGAGATTAAAAATCCAAAGAGTTGATTGTGACAAGGAGCTCATCTCATTTTTGTGCAGCTTTTTTGTTGTGACCCGAATGTTGCAGTGTATCATTCTACACAACAAAATAGTGATATGAAAAAATGGGATATGAAAATTCCACACCCCTATTATAAATCCTGATTTCCATTTATAAACCCATTTTAATAAATCGGATAAAGGGTTGGTTTTTTTTGTTTTCCGTTTTCTATAATCCAAAAAATGTACGCAACACAAGTTGTTTACTGTTTTTATGTGCAATTTCTAAATGGTGTTTCCCGATTTTGGTTTTCTAATTTCTAAAGGAAAATCTGTTGGCTGCCAATTACACACATTACATTCACTAATCTCTGTCTCTGTCAGTAACAACTATCTGACATTACTGGTTCCTGGAAGAAACAGATTTATGGACTAAATGAATCTACAATCCACTGAAGAAGCGGCAACAAAACAGCTGGGACAAATTATGAAAACATACAGACAGCATGCTGACATTTCTAAAAAACGTAAACTAAGGTGACATTATCAATTGCTATGGATGTGAGCTAGCTAGCTACTGCTAGCCTTAGCTGGTATATTAACTAATGGGTGACGTCACTGATGGTACAGTATGTCCACTATTTTTACAGTCTGTGGTTACAGGAAGAATGTCTGCAACCTTATTAGTGACAAATGTGGGGAAAAGCAACATTTTGTGGGTGCAAGGTAAAACAATTATGAATGCTTATACATGCATACAGCATACATCTTAAATTATTTCTATTGGGGTTAATATAAGTAGTCATATGATCAGTATTCATTATCATTATCCGTAGTACATTATAGGAATATCATCTTCATTCCAGTGGTGTCTAGTAATGATGTATATGAGGTTGAAGTTCAGGAGCAAACACTGAGTATTTTGTCTTTTTTGTATTTTTAAGCCATAAACCATTGATACAAATCACTAACCATGTTTTTATCCACAAGTTTTTTATGATATATTAAGTGGTGTTGAATGAAAAATGCCTTAGGGAAACAGCACTCCACAGCGCTGCAGAGGAAGGTCTGGCTAGTCCACACAGCATTATGGGATGGAAGAAAAACGTGTTCTGGTTTATTGGCAATTCTTTAAACCAATCACAATCATCTTTTAAGCACCGGACGGAGCAACAGTGCCTCTGCAAAATAGCCTCGGGAAGGAATTTGTTTTGGTGGAACATGAGAGAAAACTCAGATTGGACAGGTCTAGCTAGCTGTCTGGATCCTGCAGAGATCTGAGGAGCAGTTAACCATCGTCCTCATAAATCCAACCAGAGTTTAAAATTCCAACACAAAGAAAGTGGAAGGTAACATCATGGATATAGACTATGGAAACAGTAAAATTCAACAGAATTTAATGAATGCCGACACCAAGTTTGTATGTTGGCTCTCATTGGATTTTCTCTTAATTGGTAAATGGAATATGAATCATTTGGAGACGGTGCGACCCATTTTGGCTAGCCATCTTTGTTCACAAATGTTACGTTTCAGTGCAGAAATTAATGAAAGCCCCGTCAAATGTCTCAAATCTATTTAATATACCTATTTGACCGTCACATGCATAGGTTTTTATTTGCTTTAAAGCCATTTGGAAACACACTTTCTTTCCTTTTTTTAAAGATTATTTTTGGGGCATTTTAGGCCTTTATTTGAGAGAGGGGACATGCAGCAAAGGGCCGCAGGTCGGAGTCGATCAGCCGGAAACACACTTTCACCGGCTTTATTCGCATGAATGTTTTTAGGGAACTTCAGATAATTCAATTGACAAGTGGATTTCCAGAAATATCTGTATACACTGTAAAAAGACTATTGTAGATTTTACAGTAACTTACTGGCAGCAGGATGCCAGTAACTTACTGTAAAAGTACTTACAGTAATGGTACTGTATATTTATTTACAGTAGTTATCCTATTACTGTATAACCATTTACAGTATTGATTTACTACTGTATATTAATTTACAGTAGTTATCCTATTACTGTATAACCATTTACAGTATTTATTTACTACTGTATATTAATTTACAGTAGTTATCCTATTACTGTATAACCATTTACAGTAGTACCCTATTACTGTATATGAATTTACAGTACCTATCTATAATATTGTATCTTCATTTACTTATTCCTATTTTAGCATTCACAGTACTTCTACGTTTACCTCTACAATATAATTTTCAATGATTTACACATTTACCAGTATGTGTGTTACAATATTACTTTATTAAAAAGTTAATCTCATTTTACAGTAACAACAACCTGGGGCTTGTGGAAAGAGCGGGTCTGTACTCTGTAGGCAGTCAAAAGTTGGAAAACGGAAGCTAATAACATGAACATAAACAAATGTGTGTGTGTGTCTGTGTGTATATGCGTGTGTGTGAGTGTGTGTGTGTGTGTGTGTGAGAGAGAGAGAGAGAGAGAGAGAGAGAGAGAGAGAGAGAAAGATGAGAAAAAATGGAATTAAGTGTTATGGAGATAAAATGTACTGAACTGAAATCAACAGCATTAACATAAACAAGTGTTTGAGAGAGAGAGAGAGATGGAGGAAGAGAGAGAGAGGGAGAGAGAGAGAGAGAAAAAAGCTAGCTACAAATGAAGTAATCCTAGTATACAAGCCATACATCAAGTATCTTCACATAGGCTTTAAAATGCAGCTATGATGACATGTTTGGTTCAACAGTGTTCTGCTTTCTTGGGAACTTGAACATAACAACAGAAACTAGGGCTTTTATTATTTATCAAGATTATTTGTTGATTTTAACTAAAACTACTAGTAAACAATAATAACACGTTACACAGCAGCTAACATTAGCCTACCATTAGCTACAGTAGTAACTGGATTAAACACAGCTAAAATGCTGACAGCTAAACGGTGTAGTGTGACTGTATTTCACTGGAGAGGATTCCAACAGCAGGATGTACAACAGTCTGCCGCTAAAGCTACGAGCAGAACGGAATCCCCTATAACACAAATAGGCAACATCATCTTAGCAAATTTGCCCCATTGGCCAGATATCTGGTGATTTAGTAGGCCATTTGAGTATTATTGTGTGTGTGTGTGTGTGTGCGTGTGCGCGTGTGTGTGCGTGTGTGTGTGCACGCGTACGTGGGAAGCCAAAATCGTGATCGTGATTAAAATTTGATTAATTGTGCAGCCCTAACAGAAACACAATTATCATTCTAAACATGTATCAAATGTATCATTTTCAGTAATTTTGCCACTCAAAATCCACCAGCTCTCTTATAAATGCAGCCACAACAGGGTTGAGGTTGGCATTCTTTCGTTGCACCGTCTTTCCTGTCCGTCGGCTGATCTGTGTTCTGGATTGGCATTTCGAGCCTTCGGGATTGATCCTGACAATGAATCTGCAAGCATAAGGAGGGGGGCGCAATAGACTCTCAAACCAGTGCTTACCACTTATTTTCTGCTTCAGGCCAAGTATTGACATGATATGAGAGCACAATATCTCTAATATCTTTAAATTCAGCCAAAACATAAAAGCACAACCTGGAGTTATCCTAGAATTATCCTGTTATGAATAATTAAGTTCATCATGGACAAACCTCTGAATGAACTCAAGAGTATTCTCTGCTTCTGTCTGATACTGGATGTTGAACGAGTAGAAGCAGCTGAATAGGGCCGCCAAAGCAGAATCAAAGTCTGGCAGCTCCTGGGGTCCGATGATTACCTTGCCATCGACGGTGAGCATCCAACGATTGGCCTTGAGAACGGAATCCCCTATAACACAAATAGGCAACATCATTTTAGCAAATTTGCCCCATTGGACAGATATCTGGTGACATAGGAGGCCATTTGAGTATTATTTTATGTGTATGTGCGTGTGTGTGTGTGTGTGTGTGTGTGTGTGCGCGTGTATGCCTTACCGAGAGCAATCAGCCTCGGGGTGCTAGGAGCAGAGAGACTGCGGTTTATGTCTGCTGCAGTTGTGGTCACCTAAGAGCAACAAACAACAACAAAAAAGAGCAAATTTCAATACAAAGACGACATAATTGTGTCATTTTTTTACAGTAGCCTATTTCCTATGGGATCCTCTTTTTTTAACACACGGGCATAAAAACACATGAATTATATCTTTAAAAAAAAGCAAAGGCGTGAAAAGCTTACATCTGCTGGAAGAAACAGAGCATCAACATCATCTTTGAAGAATGCCATTGTGGTGAGAGTGCATGCCACACCATGGTTGACTTTGTCACAGCCAGCCTTTTCTATGTCCTGCAAGACTTTTCTGACTTCTTTGTTCCACCTTGCAAGCTGACTCTGGAAGAAATGAAGAATCTTCTTCCCTTTGGTTCCGAGACAGCCGACAAATCTTGCATCAATGTCAATACCAGTCAATGTTGCAAAATGATTACAGAGAAATCTCTTCAGGAAGAGAAATGGCCACTTTTCCTGAATTTCATCCATGCTGGGTGGAGGGTTGGCATTAATAGTGTAGCGCTGAGAGGCATATGTTTTTATCATGTACTCTTCCACCCAGGCACGCTCAGCAGCTGTGGGTCCCTCTACTGAAAATAGCTCCACCATTTCCTTTCTTTTCCCTTCAACTGATTCTGGGGTTTCTCCTTGAGGGAGGTCAATAGGGTGCCAATTAACACATCCATAGCAGTCAGTTTTTGAAAATTTGGATGGAGTAGGGCTCTCATTGCTGGATGCAGTCTCGCAAGTAGCATGTTGTTTTGGCCTCCTAACACGAACTAATGTGTTGTCACAATTTACATGGTCTATCCGAGTTTTTATTTGATTTAAAAGGGACCCATAGCCACAGCCAATTAGCTCTCCTTCAGCTGTGACGTCAGCAAAGCTCTTTGGGTGTTTCTCAATCACTTGTCTGGCTATTTCAGAACACTGGTTCCTTGTAGGGTTCAAGCATTTCTCTTGTATCGCCTGTACAATAATTCTGACCATACTCAGATGTTCTTGTTTCCTCGGTCTCAGGCCTTGAGCAACACATTGCCGCAAATTTGCTGGCATTTTCTGCCAGGGAATTTCAAAGGAGGACATCCAGTCAGGCCTTTGGACAAGCGTTGGTGGGCTTGCGAGTGAAGGGCTTGGAGGCAAAGAGCCTGCTGAGGTGCGGATCTGGCAAGATGGCAAGGTGTCTTCTGTATCAATCAATTGTCCTGAAATAAAAATGAAAATGTCTTAGTTATGTCATTGTAAAAATCACTTAAAGCGCAAGTAAGTCGGAAACCCCCGGAAGCAAGATTACATTAAATTACATTAACCTTTTACATTAAAAGGTCTACCGAGTTTGACTGGATTTGACCTCATATGTGTTTGCCACAGTCTAACCCACTGCAAACAAACTATATACAAATATACAATTGCTACCAACAGAACTGCCAGACGCAAACTTCTGTTTTCCAACACCACTAACCAAACTTCTTCACCAACAGGATGTGTAAATACTGATGAAATTGGCTGAAAGATTTTGACCTGATTGTTATCAGATTTGTGGCTACTGGCTTTTTCAAAATGTTCTCCATCCTACAATTTTCTTTTTTTTGAAATATATTGAATATTGTAGACCTAATGTGTATGTTAGAACCTAATCCATTGCAAACAAACTATATACAAATATACAATTGCTACCAACAGAACTGCCACTTTTTATTTTACTATAACTCTTTACATAAATATTTGTTCTATGGGGCTAACAGTTCGATGTCCTACTTTCACTTAACTACGGTGCCATAAAGTCTAGACTCAATCAGATGTCCGTGATCTGCATAACGACAGTACAGTGGGACGTTTGCCTTTAACAGAGCGACAGTAATAACCTAATATACCATCATTACTGATTTTAAACTACATTCTCCGTTATAGTTGCACTGAATAACGCATTCAATAAACAGAAACATAACTCTTACAGCACACATGAACAGATGTGCAATATTAGCTCACACATGAAATAGCACCCTCGTGAATTAGCCTACTGTTGCTAACTCATAAATCCTGCATAACATCGTCCCGTACCTACAGGACATCAAACTTACTTATTGATGCACAGCAGTGTCCATAAACTTAGTCCAATGAGGGGAGAAAGGAAAGTGTGACAGTGTTCCACGTTAATGCCTTTTCTCTCTCAACTACCGCATGCTTAATTGCGTTAATATACCAGGGCTACTACTGACAGGGAGAGAGAGAGACTATCACTAACAGCCAATCCAGTCTGCTCAAAGCGATGGTCTTTTTCACAAATAGGTCGCACGTAAGGGGGAAAAAATTCCACTTAAGGGGCCCTATCTTGCACCGTGTGCAGCACAGCGCAAAGCCCGACGCAAATGTCAATTTCCCATCCAGCGCCTGTGATTAGGATTAGCGTGTTAGTCTGACAGGGTGTGGGGCGTGGCATCACGATGGTGGCTCTCCATCGTGATGTTGGCATGTCTTCACAATGGACGATGATATCGTCCATCGGCACAACCCTAACTACTGATGAAAATGGCTGAATGATTTTGACCTGATGGGTATCAGATTTGTGGATTCTTACCTGGGGTTTTGAGATAGTACATTAGTCTCCTTACAGCAACAGGAGGGATGACACCCTCAATATCCTCAATGGAAAGAAACTGAAGGTCAGAATGCTCTTTCAAACTCTGAGTTGCTAAATGTGTCAACAAGTTGTTGAAGTCGCTCTCTGAAAGTGAAGGTAATGCCTTCGTGAGCTCCTCCGCCACAGACGCCATTTACCTGAGACAGACAGAGTGATGCAAAGGCACAAGATTAACATCAAATCGTCGGTACAAAGACAATGGATAGTAATCTGCAAGGTTCTCCACACTAACACACACATAAGAATCTGACTCAAGGAGACATACATACACCAAGGTCAACTAAGGGTACTGACTGTTGTTTCTCTAGCACAAAATAGACATTAGATGAGTCAGTCAGTATCAGAGCAATTTTCCCAAAGGTATAGCCCACATCACTGTCTTCCATAGCCACAACCATATTTTTCTGGTACTTGGTGCCCTTGTAGGTAACAGCAGATGTCACTACTGTGGTCTCATGGATGTTTCTCAACATTACAGCTTCCTGGATACCATGGTTATATAAATGCCTATCAAACTCATCTGCTTGCTGCATTTGTAGAGTTGGTGAAAATAGACAACCAGCCTGAAGATAAGCTTGTAGAAGCTGGTGCCTCTCTGCCAGAGTACTGTTTAAGTTCTTGAAGTTATGCAGCTTCCTTGCACACTGTTTAAAGTATGTATGTTTACTTTCAAAACGCAAAGTCCACAATCGAATTAATGGGCCAAAATGCAGAATGAGCTCAGGGTAATGCATTAAGAAATGGTGCTTTGGCTTCAAAGTTACAGCTGAAAACAGTGTAGCTCTAGACATAATATACTGCTCAATGAGAACTTTTAAATATGCTACCTGGTTTGCATGGATTTTAGGGGCGGTCACCATATTAACTATCTCTCGCAGCAGCAGGCACAACTGCCAGATCTTATCCTCCAAAGGATTTTTAATGTGATCACCAATGAACAATGGGAGTAACCGGAGCAAACACCAGTTCTGAGATGCATTACCCCCCACTGTTAGATTGTCTGCCCACAATTCATGTGGTTTGTTGTTGATATCAGTCCCAGCATATTTAAAAGATGCAATGTTTCTGTTTAGCTGGGTGTACGTAAAATGCTTTCCTACAGTGACGAGCTCCCTGATGAATAGAGATAGATCTGCAGAAACTACACCTTCAAAAAGGTCATGTCCTAAGCAAGTCCTGGGTCACATACATGAAAGTGTTTAAGGCTATTAAACACAGAGTCAAATTTTATGCCGTAAACATTAGCTGATTGAGGATTGGTGGAAAGTCCATGAACTGAGTTCATATAACTTTGCTTTGTCCGTGGTAGGCCTAATTCTGTTGAATTTTGAAAAGTGTCTCTGTCAATACAGCAGTAGCGACAGAAATATGTACTTCTGCTGAAGTTTTCTGTGAAGCCTCCAATCATGTGTGACCCAAGGTTGTCTCCTGCTATTGCCAGCACCGCCCCTTGTATGATTTCACCACTGTCCAGTGTGAGCCCTGCCTCTTCAAGATCCCTCAAATCTCTTACAAGAGGACCAAACACTTTCTCTTGGCCAAAAAAGGCCAAATCCACCTCCTTACAAAGCGTAACAAGCTTTATAGGTCTATTGAGGACCTATTATGAGGAGAGATCTCTGACAGTGACATGTAAACAGCAAGTTGCTTATGCTTTTTTCTCCCTGAGCCCAGAGGATTTACCACTTCAAATGAGTCCTGATATAGGATAATGGATACCGAAGGCGCACTGGGTTGAAAAATGGCCTTACTCTTGAAATACCTGCCATCCCTTACATCCTCCAGCAAATGTGGATCATGTGATTTTGCTGTCTTTGCTTCAGCGTATTGTAACTTCATAGACTCATGACTCATTGCTTTAATTGTTTCTGCAATTGGCACATACTGACTAAAGCAGTCGTTTCCTTTTGAATTTTTTCCTTAATACACTTGTTTGGGTGGCACATAATTCAAATTATTTTTGAAATAAGTTTTGCGTGTACCATCAGACCGGAAAACTCCCTCATTATATAATCTTAATAGATTACTTTTGTTTAGATTTCCAATTATGGTATTAATATCAGTGACAGAAATATTCAATTTCATTAATACATTTCGAAGAGAATGACACATGTTCACCACATTACTATCATGAACTCCCTGAAACTCTTCAATCAAACACTGTATAGTGGTGGCTGGAAGAAGCATTTTTGCTTGCATTCTCAAATAGAACAATGCCAGATTGGTCAGAAAGGTGCCCTCTCCCTCATTCCCTTCAGGATCATCAATCACTCCTTCAAAATGTGTATAATTGTCCTCGCAGTTGCCCCTAGTCATGTGTGAGGCATCATTACCAGGTGGGCCTACTTGAACAGGGTTTTCTAAATACTTTGGGTGTTTTCTAGTGACATGTGATGTGTAGGATGATCTAATTCGGAAATGCTTCTCACAGTTCTCAAAGGGACATCTGACCGACTTCCCATCTCTGATGTGCCACTTTAAATGGTTGTACAAGCAGGGTAAACTGTCAAATGTTTGCCTACATCCCTCCACCTGACAAATTACCTCGCTTTATGGCTAGCTGACAATGAATCCTTAGATGGCGGGGAATGTTTCCGACGCATGTGTGATTTCAAGGCGTGGAGTGTCCGAAAAGTACACGGACATGTCTGCAAACCACAACCAAACCTGAAATTTGCGAGAATACCACGTGTTTTTACATGCTGAATGTTGTTAGATTTATGTTACACGTTTTGCACACAAATGGCTCGACCATTGTGGCAGAAAATGCTTACAGGCGTCACTAACGTTACACTAAATCCTGCAGCAGCCCACCACGAGGCACCTGCAGTAGCCACCACGAGGCACCTGCAGTAGCAACAGAATAGCCTAGCTACCAACCAGTTTAAATTCACTTGAGCCTCACACGGGGATGAAACCACAAAAAAATACTGAGAAATAAAAACGCAATAAAGTATACCAATGTTACCGTATAGAAAACAAAAGCCAAGTAGTTAAATTGGATGTGGACGTTTCCACCTTCTAATGTTACTGGTAGCTGCTAGTTGTTAAGCTAGCAATCGCTAGCTAACTTCGCTATATCAAACTTTATAACTGTTACCAAGGGTTGAAACGACCAAATGCAATTACATAGTTTATTAATATTATGTAAAGAGTATACCTCATGTTACACTGTATGAAAGTGACAATATTTAAAACAAGCTAGCTAGCTACCGCTAGTGATACGCTAGCTAGCTACCGCTAGCTAACTATAGGTATACTAGCTGAGTTGGCTAACGTTAAAGCACAAAATTCAGTTCATAATCAGAGCATATGTTCACATTTCAAAAAAGCGTCCAGAAATGGCTCACCTTATGGTTGCTCTGTGGGTCCAACATGAATTGAACACAGACTGATACTGATAGATAGTTTATCTCCTTCAACTAATGTAAAAAAGTCAGCACCGCCTTTCTCTCTCGTCGTTCTTCTTCTCATTCGTTTTGTCTTTTCCCTCGTCGACGTTATCTCAACCGTTCACGCAGTGCACGTACCCTTTTTAAAAATAAAAAACTCATTCCTATTGGCCATTTCCCCCGCGCAAATGTATTACTGTAAATTGATAAACACTACATAACTACTGTAAAAAAAATAGCCGTATTTTTCCCATAAGGCTTGGTGGTTAGCAGTAATGTACTGCTTTTAATCATTACAGTATATTAATGCCCTTATTGCAGTATAATACTGTTACAATTACAAAAAACAGTTACAGTGTAAGTTTCAAATCTGCATTGGTGGCACTCTGCAGACAGTGCTTGCGACTGACTACATGTCTGCTGTGTGTGCTGTGTGCTGTGTGTTGTGTCTGCTGCTGCTGTTCTCTGTGCAGCCGCGTGATAAGGGCTGCTGGGAGCTGATCTACACCTCGCCTTCATGTTCAGTCTGTTTGTAATTGACTGTGAGTCAGTCCCGCAGCAAGGGTGAGACAAATGCACAGCTCTGACCTCTTTGACCACTCAGAGCACTGCTTCATCTCCTCACTCGTTTTTCTGGCTTATGCCATAAATACTTTTGGGTTTGTTTCTCTCATGAAATAGTGTGGCCTGTGCTTTGATGCCATTTTCCTTTTTGTAACGATATGGTTTGTGTTTTTGTGTGTTGCCAAGCAATCTGCTCCCTTCTCAAAACTAACACTGCATGAAAAGTGGGATTTCCGTCTCCGTAAACACCTGGAAATGCCCGGAAATCCCCCTAACGTCACATTCGTCTGTGCCACATATTGTTGGAAACGAACCGTGACGTATGTGGAGAGCTCCCGCGGAGGTGTTAATGGAACTAATTAGCATATGCATAGCAGCAACACCGCGCCTGAGGCCTGTACTACGAAGCAAGATCAACATGCCCTAGATCTCTTTCAGTTATCCGGCTTCACCTAACCTAATAACCGTGGTCCCGCATAAGCTGCATCACGACGCTGGTTATCAACTAGTTCAGTCAACCCAGGTTTTTCCAATCGCGCGTTCACATAAAAGAGGCGGTGTTTGCGCACCACGACCAATCGCAAACATCTACCAGATTTTTGTAGCAAGTTACATGTTTTTCCCTTTGTGTTTGGGGTGGGCTAGTCTTGGGGTATATATACCCCTCTCTCCAGTGTCTCTGGAGGTCGGGTTTGTTTATGTTAAAAGGTACCTGGTATTATTGTTATGTTGACCTCAGTTTTGTTAAAGACCCACTTCTAAGTATTTTTGTTGAAACTTTAATGGCTATAGCTGGTAAAAATAAAGCCTAAATTTTTCTGAACAACAACCGTGTGTCCTTGCCTATGCTGCTTGGTCCCTGACAATTTAAACAAGAGCAAACTGTTATAGTTTGCTTTTCTTGTTTAAAGTATGCGGCTCTACATAAATATGAAGAACACAGACACGGTTTTACAGGGAAAACAATAGCCTACAGTCCCTGCTTCCTAAAACAGGAGGAAAGCTGGCAAAAAAATAGCAGACGCTGTAGATGCGTAAATCACAATGCTTATCAATATCACTTCCCCATCAGTCAGGACCAAGATCTGACCACAATTACACTTCTGCTTTCCATAAACTGTCGCTGCTTTAGCCTATTATTTCAGTTGCAACCCTGGCAGTGGGAAGCGATCGTGAGAGCAAATAAAAAATATACAAACATAATTCAAACCGATGTGCGCATTGGCGACACACTGCTCAAGAAGCCGATATGTAATTCCCTCCCATTAAAAAAAAAAAAAAAATATATATATATATATATATATATATATATCATAAAAATACCCATCAGGGAATGTTAACAGAGTTGTCGGTCTCTAAATGTTTTAACTTTTATGAGCACACTCCTCTCTCCTCGCACCGAGCTCTGCCTGATCTTCTAAGAACGGTGACGCCGTTATCAATCGAGTATTGATTGGTCAGTAGTCGGTGCTTTTACACCGGTTGATCTCTGATCTCCAACTTAACCTTAAGGCGATTGAACCCGATAACAAGTGATCCACCTTCATGATACAGAAAATCCTGGGTTGAACCTGAAGTTAGCTCGCTAACGCCAAATCCTGCTTTGTAGTACAGGCCTCCGGCCAGAGAAGGTCTGGCCTGGCTCACTATTGGATGAAACCACTACTTTTAAACAAGAAAAATCTCTCCTGAATTGGTTGACAGGTCTGTCATGGGTTAGGCTATCGGTCACCCTGGGCCATTATTATTATTATTATTATAATAATAATAAAATTATATATATTTATGTATTATATATTTATTTCATATATACTATGTTGTATATTCATGTCATTGTTATCCTAAAGAAAATGATTTGCCAGGAACGTGCTGTTTATTCAAAGATAGAGCTTTATTGACATAAAACACAAACGCAATCAGAAAAAAAACTATGTACAAAGCATAGGAGACACAGCACACAAAACAAATATCCCACACTCACGAGAAGCAGCATTCTGTCTGAATTCGGTCCATTTTGCAGACGTCTGTGGTGCGTTGTCCTGTATGTCTATGGTGGCGCACTTCCAAATGCCCACCTCACCCGCAGCCAGCACACTCTGTCTCACTTCCAGCAGCTGTAAAATCAATCAATAAAGACAATCAGTACTGCGCAATGCACTGCTTATGGACACAAAACATCTATGAATGCACCTGAAAAATATTCACATTAACCAAACAATCTATAATCAATAATCTTACCCTCTTTTCTTCTCGACCAACTCAGAGCTGAACTCTTCACAGCTTCTGCCCGCAATGCCAGATCTGGTTGTTTCTACCTGAAGCTCCTGCGTGCCGTCTCGTAGTTTTCAGGCAGCTGGAAAACTATTAAACAAGAGTGGTATGAATAAAAAAAAAAAAACATAAGTCACAGTGAAATTAAACAAGGAAAGATAAAAAAGTAAAAAATACTTACACACAATGGCGTCATTATCAGCGTTATGTAAATCTGGATTTGCAGACGTAGCTCCGAGCAAATATAGGTCACAGCCTCGTTATGAGGCGAGGTTAGTCTGTAAAAAAAATAAATAAAATCGGCAGCCTGTTTAGCCTGTTTAACATCCAAATACATTATACATCATTGTACAATCAAGAGTTAATAAACAGTATACAGACTAGCTCGCCGTTTCATTAATAATCATATACTTACGTTGTATTTTCCTTTTCTGTGAGCACATCTTTATGGAGCACTGGAGGAGAAAAAAACAACTCCTGTGTGTTTCCAAGTGAAGTTTGACAGAGTGTACTGACAACTATTTTACCAGTTGGCCTAAAATACTCCCATATTTCGGAAGCTTTTGCTCTAATGGTGCGATCTTTATGTCCACCGAAGTCGATCTACGAGTCGTTTTTCGGAGTTACGAACCGGAAGTTGCTAAAAGAACGCCCCCGAGATCGTATATACGACTCGTCAAGTCGTCTGAACTCAGAGGACCCCGAGTTCACTTTCAAAGATGGCTACGTCGTGCATCACACGTAGTAAACATTGTGGTTTTCTACAATTTTAAGCACTTTTGTCTTTGTTGTAACCAAATGAAGAAGTCGTACACATAGCCCACATAGTACACATAGTATACTGCTACCTATAGGCATGTCGCTACAGTCTTGTTATGAGTTAAATACCGCCTAATTAGTTATTTTGTAGCTTGTGCAGCGGAAATTGGCTATAAACGCTTACGGTTATTTGTTTTTCGACACGGATGTGACGTCACACTCGAGCAACTAGTCGCGATTACAAGACAAAAAGAACGGACCATAACTCTCTGACTCATCTCCCACCGCTATTTTTCAAATAGAGAGCCGAAGTCCCGCCCTTCTACTTCCGACCAATGGGACCTATCTTTCAAAAAATTATGAACTAGAGTCAGTGGAGAGATAATAATTTGTTGATCTCGTTTGAATTGAGCCATGGATTACAAATATGATGTTCGTCAATTTCAAACATTATTTTTCAACCGAAGAAAGTCTCAGTTTATTGTTAAACTGTTGAAGTATAAGACTGTGAAAATACATAATTAGAAAGACTACAGACACACATGGATGACGTCTCGCTGAAGCTATGATGTTTCTGTGTATCGTACCGAGGATGTAACGTTACTCTAATGAGTAGAGGATCTTGCTTGTTCTTTTGCTTATCTGCTGAAAACACTTCACTGGATAAAACACAGCAGTTACGATAACGTTACATGTGTTGTTTAACAGAGCTAAGCTAGCGAGCAAGCCGATCATCAAGCTAGGTGAGGTAGATTGTGTGAGACGGGAAATGAGCGGTTTCACACAAAACTAAGTGGTACTATGACAAACCTATGGCTAACTAAGACTTTCTTCGGTTGAAAACGTATCTTTTAAATTGACGAACATCATATTTGTAATCCATGGCTCAATTCAAACGGGATGAAAAAATAATTTGCCTCTCCCCGTTCACTACCATTCATATTCTTTCCGAGTTTAGGTCCCATGAGGTCCACCGGAAGGGGCGTGACTTCAGCTCTCTATCGAAACAGTGAAGGCGGGGGTAGGGGGCGGGACAGAGTGATAGAGAAAGACAAAGAGGAGCAGATTAACCAGCATGGCGCGAACAGTGCACACACTGGTGTGGAGGTGAATTACAGTGAGATTTAATGGAATACTGGGAAAGTTTAATAACAATAGGACAATTGAAGTCTAGATTATGAGGCCATTTCAGCAGAGCCAACAGCTTCATATGCCATGGACATGTGAATATGGTGCTGGATTTTCCAGTATTTTAAGAAAACAAATGGTTGGGACCTTGTCATGCAATGACAAAGCTGATATGCTTTATGTGAAGCACAGTGTTTTGGTTTCAGCAGAAAGACTTGAAAACTGTACAGTGGTGCTTCAGTCTCCATTCCAACAGACAATGTTGGATGAGCAATACCAAAGAAAGGTCACTGTAGTCATGCCACTATGCACAGTGGCTGAGCTCTAGGAGACTGTGAATGAATCATGGAATGCACATTTTACCTTTGTGGCAAAGCCTGATTAAAACAAATTGTTGAAATAAATTATTTTGTGTATCTTTTTTTACATAGCATTGGTCATAGTTAATGACATACAAAGTAATTAATCTAGCATACTTTCATTAAATAAATACAATTCAAGCTAAATTTAAGAGTCTACAATAAAAATATCTATTTTAAGAGATTTTCTTAAAATTAAGTTAATACCTTTTAGAAAAATGTCACCTGTGGTAAAAATCCCCCTGCTGCTACCCTGATTTGCATTTGTATAGCTCACAGCATTTTCATTTATATGTTAAAGCCTCCCCTAGAATTAGAGGGAGGGGGGGTCATGGTGGGACAACTGCCAAGCCAGGCCCACGTCAATTTCCGACAATTCACGGCAGTTTTCGGTGTTGCTTGTAAATTGTCGTAAAGCTGAAGTTCCACGACAATCTACATTGCTGCTTACTTATGAAAATCTCACTTTTAATGCAGTGTAACTACCAAGATATTTTTATTTTTATCATAAAAAAACAAATGTTAAATAGTTTATAATCCAATGCAAATTCTGTTACCAGTTGTATAGACTGAAAACTAAAAATGGTTTTATTTAATTCTTCTCATAGGGCTTTAATATGAAATGATATTTAATGTTGTAATGATAGTAGACTGAGAAAATGCTGACTTCATCAGCGGCAGTTAGTAGATGTGTTTACCCGCTACCCAGCCCTGCAACACCGGCTATGGTGCTCCGCAAGGTGCTCCGTCAGGTCAGCGGTAGTTGGTGGTTCAGTTACCTGAGAATAGTTGACTGTGAACTGAGAACAGAGCACGGTGGACATTGCGGTTAAATTTAGGCAAGAAACAATGACCGTTATGCGGCAAAGAAAGTTTAGGCACCCCCAAGGAACAAGCATTTCCTGGGTGAAAATTATTTGCTTTTCCCAGGGAAGCGAACTCTGCTCCCTGGCATGAAAGTCCTGTGTTTCAACGTCCACCTGTCCATCCGTATACCCGTCCATCCATCCATCCACCCATCCATTCACCCATCCACCCATCCGCCTGTCCATCCGTCCATCCAAATTCAAAGTGGAGCTCTCTATTGTTTCTCATATGTGGTCAAACACTAATAAAAGTAAAAAAAACACATTCAGAACTACCGGTCGTCCATTCAAATAAAAGACATGAGTCCAATCAATGAAACATTTAACCCAAGCCTTGCACTGTTTGCCAATCATTTGGGCTGTGCAACAGTCAATAATGGGTGAATCATACGCTGAAACGTAGGGGTGGGAAAGGCTGACAGCATGGCAATGTCGCCCCGTTTTAGCCTTTAGATCAGCCAGCATGTAACACAAAGTGACAGGCAAAGCCAACTCCAAAAATCAAAGCCTCCTTTAGCTTCCACATTCTGCAAAGGGAACTGTTTGAGTGGCTTAGAAAAACTTGAAAGCCGGGGAGAAGGGGACTTTTTTAATTTCAGATAAGGCCCTGGAGCTGGATGTGAACTGCTGGAATTGTAGAAGTTCACATCTTAATCGACGTGACCAGCTGAATTGAGGAGCGAAGTACTCAATCATCCGAGTAATTTTTCTTTCTCCCTCCTGTTTCTTTTCTTCTTCAAATTTGTATAATAGAAAGATGTTGCCAAACCTCAGTGGGAAGAGTGGATGTATTGACTTAAAAAGAGCTTTGGTTAGTGTTAAATGCATTTACTTAGTTAAGCTGCAGTAACATCATCAGCTCCATTGATTTCAGTGTGATGCTGTTGTCATTATCAAGCCAAGATAAACTCTCCTAAATCAGCCTTCCTGCATGAGCAGTGAAGTCAGTAGCTTTCAATGTATTAGGCTATTGACTCCAACTTGTTCTGCTGTCTTTTGTGTGTGGCTCTGTGTGTGTGTGTGTGTGTGTGTGAGTGTGTGTGTGTGTGTGTGCTTATTTATTTCCTTGTTTGTACTAAAGGTCTGACAAAGGCCACAGTCATACAAACACGTTGTCACATAAATGACGCCAGTAAAGCAGGTCTACCAAATAGACAGAAGCAGCTCTGTGGTGGACTGACACTGTCTGACTTACACTGCTCAAAAAAATAAAGGGAACACTTAAACAACACATCCTAGATCTGAATGAATGAAATATTCTTATTTAATACTTTTTTCTTTACATAGTTGAATGTGCTGACAACAAAATCACACAAAAATGATCAATGGAAATCAAATTTATCAACCCATGGAGTTCTGGATTTGGAGTCACACTCAAAATGAAAGTGGAAAACAACACTACAGGCTGATCCAACTTTGATGTAATGTCCTTAAAACAAGTCATAATGAGGCTCAATAGTGTGTGTGGCCTCCACGTGCCTGTATGACCTCCCTACAACACCTGGGCATGCTCCTGATGAGGTGGCAGATGGTCTCCTGAGGGATCTCATCCCAGACCTGGACTAAAGCATCCGGCAACTCCTGGACAGTCTGTGGTGCAACTTGGCGTTGGTGGATGGAACGAGACACGATGTCCCAGATGTGCTCAATTGGATTCAGGTCTGGGGAACGGGTGGGCCAGTCCATAGCATCAATGCCTTCCTCTTGCAAGAACTGCTGACACACTCCAGCCACATGAGGTCTAGCATTGTCTTGCATTAGGAGGAACCCAGGGCGAACCGCACCAGCATATGGTCTCACAAGGGTCTGAGGATCTCATCTCGGTACCTAATGGCAGTCAGGCTACCTCTGGCGAGCACATGGAGGGCTGTGCGGCCCCCCAAAGACATGCCACCCCACACCATTACTGACCCACCGCCAAACCGGTCATACTGGAGGATGTTGCAGGCAGCAGAATGTTCTCCACAGCGTCTCCAGACTCTGTCATGTTTGTCATATGTGCTCAGTGTGAACCTGCTTTCATCTGTGAAGAGCACAGGGCGCCAGTGGCGAATTTGCCAATCTTGGTGTTCTCTGACAAATGCCAAACGTCCTGCACGGTGTGGGCTGTGAGCACAACCCCCACCTGTGTACTTTGGGCCCTCATACCACCCTCATGGAGTCTGTTTCTGACCGTTTGAGCAGACACACGCACATTTGTGGCCTGCTGGAGGTCATTTTGCAGGGCTCTGGCAGTGCTCCTCCTGCTCCTCCTTTCACAAAGGCGGAGGTAGCGGTCCTGCTGCTGGGTTGTAGCCCTCCTACGGCCTCCTCCACGTCTCCTGATGTACTGGCCGGTCTCCTGGTAGCGCCTCCATGCTCTGGACACTACGCTGACAGACACAGCAAACCTTCTTGCCACAGCTCGCATTGATGTGCCATCCTGGATGAGCTGCACTACCTGAGTCACTTGTGTGGGTTGTAGACTCCGTCTCATGCTACCACTAGAGTGGAAGCACCACCAGCATTCAAAAGTGACCAAAACATCAGCCAGGAAGCATAGGAACTGAGAAGTGGTCTGTAGTCAACACCTGCAGAACCACTCCTTTATTGGGGGTGTCTTGCTAATTGCCTGTAATTTCCAACTGTTGTCTATTCCATTTGCACAACAACATGTGAAATGTATTGTCAATCAGTGTTGCTTCCTAAGTGGACAGTTTGATTTCACAGAAGTGTGATTGACTTGGAGTTACATCGTGTTGTTTAAGTGTTCCCTTTATTTTTTTGAGCAGTGTATTACTCAGCAGAAGGAATCTGAGCATCAGCATCCTCCCCGTTTGGACGTGTTTACTTGTGTTTCTATAAAAAAAAAGCTGACAGTTGGAGGGGTCACCGATGGATTATTCCTCTCATCGACTTTCAGGTAGTGATGGTCAAATGAAGCTTTGCGAACCACTGTCTTTATTTTCTGAGCTCACTAGATGGCGCTCTCTGTTCAAAGAAAAAAGTTAAAGGAATGGCAATTCAGTGTGTTTTCAACCCTTTGTTGAAGAGCTCCATCTAGTAAGCTCAGAAAATAAAGACTCGCGCAGCTTCATTTGACCATCACTACTTTCAGGGAGCAGCCCTAGATCTTCCAATCATCCACGAGAAGTTATACAAAAAAAAAAATGGTTTAGTATAGTGTAGTATGTCTTGTCAAGTTCAGGGTTTCTTCTTCTTCTTCTTTGGTTTATTAGCTGACTTCTGGTTTCCCCTTTGCATATGGCGGTTCCCTGGAAGTTAGAGCAACTACAGGGGTCAAAGGTTATATAGGCTCGCATTGCCAGACCTTCCTTTGCAGCGCTGCGGAGGAAGGCTAGTCTACACAACATTCTGGGATGGGAAAAAAACGTGCTCTGGTTTATTGGCATTTCTTTAAACCAATCACAATTGCCTTGGGCGGTGCTAGGCGCCGGAAGGAGGCAAGGTGACTCTGCTAAATAGCCTTGGGAAGGAACTTGTTTTGGTGGAACATGTTCCAAGGTTGTTTTAGTCGTACAACAGAAAACTCAGATTGGACCGATCTAGTCTAGCTAGCTGTCTGGATTTAAACTGCAGAGATCTGAGGAGCAGTTAACCATAGTCATCATAAATCAACCCAAGTTTAAAATGCAGACACAAAGAAAGCGGAAGGTGACGGACATTGGGACGAAATGAGGGATATCCGGCGTAATTTCTGGTGGCACCTGAACAATCCTGGAAGTGCTCCGACACGGAGCACTTCCAGGATTGTTCAGGTGCCACCAGAAATTTGAATAAAATAAAAGATTCCTCTGGGTTTAAACATTGTTGGAAACATTTTGGATAATTTAAGTACACAGCTCAACAAAATATATACCAAAGGATGAATGAATGCAGAAAAGTTACATATTATATCTTTAAAGGCATAATATGTTATGAGTATCAGTATCAAAGAGAGAAAGCAATGGTCAAGCAAGCTAGAGAATAAATTAACGGAGGGTGCGCCAAAAAAAGCAGTGAATCAGAGGAATAAAAAGCTATGTTCATGGCGGTTATGTTCTACAGCATAAATAAACACACACACATCCGTGGGAAGGTGCCACGCTGCTGGATTATGAGTGAATGCAATGCTTCATCCAGTCTGGTTCTGTGTGTGTAAGTTATACTTGTGCATTGATATGAGCCGCTCAGGGGCACAGCAAAATGAGAGGGCTGTGTGGCCCAAAGTCTCTTTGTTACTGCCCAAAAACGTCCCCACACAGGAAAATGAACAGAAAAGAGAAAAATCCTGGCAGAGGACAGGGTCTCTGCAGATACAGACACTGTCACACATTTCTAGTGGGTTATAAATGGGTATTGAGAGGGATTATGTTTTGTTAGTCTATACATTGTTCTTTGGGAAAACTACTACATATTATACCTTTAAAATAAGAGCCAAGAGTTGACTAGCATTCAGCCTATCGCATGGCATTGCAGACATGTGCTCCCAAAACTAAAACTTTAATTTATCAAGTCCAATGTGGCCTTTATTTTGAGTGAGAGTATGTAGAACCTCTTATTATAAGCTATCATATAGTAAGAGATGTTTGTTTCTATTACCTATACACCACCACATATTTATCTGTTTTTTTTTTTTACATATGTTCCAGTATAAACACAATGCAGGGAAGAGCACAGTCAAAGACAAACAGAAGAAAAAGCAATATTGTGAGCATATTAGTTGGAATTGGTTGTTCTAAATTCAAAGAGGAGCTGTAAGGCAAAGCCTAAGACAAAGTACCATATTTTGCTGAAAAACAACAACCAATCAATTTTCTCTCTTAGACTAATTCCTTTGGACTCTAGTGATTATGGGCCAAGGATTTAGATAATTTGCTTTGTGAGAAAACAGCCCTTTGCTCCTTAATCACACTAATGGCATGGGCAAGCAGCCATACACACAGTACAGGCCAAAAGTTTGGACACACCTTCTCATTCAATGAGTTTCCTTTATTTTCATGACTATTTACATTGTAGATTCTTACTGAAGGCATCAAAACTATGAATGAACACATGTGGAATTATGTACTTAACAAAAAAAGTCTTATATTCTAGTTTCTTCAAAGTAGCCACCCTTTGCTCTGATTACTGCTTTGCACACTCTTGGCATTCTCTTGATGAGCTTCAAGAGGTAGTCACCTGAAATGGTTTTCCAACAGTCTTGAAGGAGTTCCCAGAGATGCTTAGCACTTGTTGGCCCTTTTGCCTTCTCTCTGCGGTCCAGCTCACCCCAAACCATTTCGATTGGGTTCAGGTCCGGTGACTGTGGAGGCCAGGTCATCTGGCGCAGAACTCCATCACTCTCCTTCTTGGTCAGATAGCCCTTACACAGCCTGGAGGTGTGTTTGGGGTCATTGTCCTGTTGAAAAATAAATGATGGTCCAACTAAATGCAAACCGGATGGGATGGCATGTCGCTGCAGGATGCTGTGGTTGCCATGCTGGTTCAATATGGCTTCAATTTTGAATAAATCCCCAACAGTGTCACCAGCAAAGCACCCCACAGCATCACACTCCCTCCTCCATGCTTCACGGTGGGAACCAAGCATGTAGAATCCATCCGTTCAACTTTTCTGCGTCGCACAAAGGCATGGCGGTTGGAACCAAAGATCTCAAATTTGGACTCATCAGACCAAAGCACAGATTTCCACTGGTCTAATGTTCATTCCTTGTGTTTCTTGGCCCAAAGAAATCTCTTCTGCTTGTTGCCTCTCCTTAGCAGTGGTTTCCTAGCAGTTACTTGACCATGAAGGCCTGATTCGCGCAGTCTCCTCTTAACAGTTGTTCTAGAGATGTGTCTGCTGCTAGAACTCTGTGTGGCATTCATCTGGTCTCTAATCTGAGCTGCTGTTAACTTGCGATTTCTGAGGCTGGTGACTCTGATGAATTTATCCTCAGCAGCAGAGGTGACTCTTGGTCTTCCTTTCCTGGGGCGGTCCTCATGTTTTTTGCGACTGCACTTGGGGACACATTCAAAGTTTTCACAATTTTCCGGATTGACTGACCATCATTTGTTAAAGTAATGATGGCCACTCATTTCTCTTTACTTAGCCGATTGGTTCTTGTCATAATATGAATTCTAACGGTTGTCCAATAGGGCTGTCGGCTGTGTATCAACCTGACTTATGCACAACACAACTGATGGTCCCAACCCCATTTATAAGGGAAAAAAATTCCACTAATTAACCCTGACAAGGCTGAAATGAAAACCATTTCAGGTGACTACCTCATGAAGCTCATTAAGAGAACACCAAGGGTTTGCAGCGCTATCAAAAAAGCAAAGGGTGGCTACTTTGAGGAATCTAAAATATAAGACATGTTTTCAGTTATTTCGCACTTTTTTGTTAAGTACATAATTCCATATGTGTTCATTCATAGTTTTGATGCCTTCAGTGACTACGTTTAAATGCAGCCAATAACCCGTTCAAAACCGGAATATTAGCAATAACCCGTCGCGCAGGGCCATGTAAACACCGGCAAAAACCCGAATATGCTCATATTCCGATTTTTAAAAACCCGAATATGCTACCTGGGTTACTCCTTTTCTAACCCGAAATTTTGGTCATGTAAACGCATATCGGCATATCCCCATCAAAAGGTACATTGATTTGTGTTCTGCGCATGTTCTATTCGCAAGGAATCTTGGTCTTTTGAGTAGACAAACTTCTTGTATGTGCCAGAAAACAGTTATAATAATAATTATATACTATAATATATATGTTAATGCAGAAAACCTGCGCGCAGTATACCGGAAGTAAACAACAAGTAGAGGTAAACATGGCGAGACGCAGTACAGCACCACACTTTTGGAGCAAGGAGGAAACCAATTTCTTTATTAGTGGTGAAAACCATGAATATAATGTCTTTTGTTGACGGCAGAAAGTACCGAGATAGTGAGATTTATAAGAAGGTGACCGAAAAGTTATTGCGTCTTAAGGTTGTCCGTACATCCAGACGCTAACCGTGCGTCGCCGTTTACATCGGGATATTGCTATATTGATTACAAATTCCATGTATACAGGAGTAACTCTCTCTGCTCACGCATTAAAAACGGGTTATTCCGAATGTTTCAGAAACCTGAATAGTGACCTTAACCCGACCTTAACCCAAAAATTGACAGCTTGTAAACGTAGTCAGTGAGAATCTACAATGTAAATAGTCATGAAAATAAAGAAAACGCATTGAATGAGAAGGTGTGTCCAAACTTTTGGCCTGTCTGTATATTTAGACGGGCTGTGACCTGGAGCTCACCGTCTGCTTCAGTTTGACTGTTGAAGAGTGTTTAGATGATTTAAATGTTTACTAATTTAGAGAATGGATAGTTCGCTAAGCTAACCTTAGCTTGCTAATTTCACCAAACTATCATGCTAACGTTACACTAAATGAGCCAGACAAAATTGTCTCTAATCTAAAGGCAACCCTGCTCTCTACTCTGCTCGCTGAGAACTCCACAGCTAATGTTACACATTTATGTTGCACCACATTTACTGCAAGAAGTGTTGCAAAAGGAAACGTTTGAATAAATACTGTATTACAAGTTTGCAGCTGTTATTGTAATTATGTAAATATCTATGGTAATATCTACACATTTAATATTTTTCGGTGGCTTCGCATTCAGAACATTAGTTGTAAAAAATGTCACACAGTGGTGTGAGGTCCTTTGTTACCAGCAAAACAAGGCGTTTCCACTGTTAAAAAAAACTTAACCTCCACAGGATGGTTCAATAATTTATTTAAAATCCAACTGGTCCCTTCTGCACAACAATACAAAAAATACATTACTAAAAAGGACTAAAAAACACAACCCTCTTGCAACAGGTCACAGCCCCGACTTCCTCCTCATCCTCCTGTTTTGTCCTCCTTAAATAACCACATCAATAGATCCTGTAGCAAATCATGAGCTGTGGGGATGGTGTGGCCCAGGCAATCACAGCTGCTTCTCATAATCCCAATCTAACAATTAGAAAAAACACACACCAAATTCACAACCTCATGCAAATAATAACTGTTAAAACATGCAACACATCTACCAATAAAACCAAACGAAAAATACACACTACTAAAACTCAAGGTTCAGTTATGAGGCAGTGATGGAGCTAATTGATGTACAGTTGCTGGGCATAAGGTCTTTGTGGACAATTTTTATACAAGTCCCATCCTGTTTCGTGACCTCCTTCTGAAGAGGATCTGGGCTTGCGGAACCATCCGCACAAACAGAATTGGATTCCCAAGGTCAAAGGTCAACATTCTGGTCTCAAAATGTCCCTGTGGCAGCATACGCTGGATCAGGAATGACTCCCTGCTCTTTGTTAAGTGGCGAGACACAAGGGATGTTTTTCTGTGCTCAACTCTCCACAGGGCCCACGCAGAGGACACAGTGCAGAGGATCAAAGGTGAAGATGGGCAGTTGAAGGACGTCTCAATTCCACCAGTGGTGAAGGACTACAACCGGTACATACTATATATTCAACTTCATTTTCATGTATGCTCTTGGAAGTGTTATTTGTGTGCTGTATACATTCATGTTTTTGTATATTGTCTGTTCATCTACTGTAGGTGCATGGGTGGAGTGGACCACTCAGATGCCCTCATAGGGTATTACAAAGTCCTGCACAAGACCCAACGGTGGTACAAGACTCTGTTTTACCACTTCATGGACATCGCAATTGTGAACGCCTCCCTCCTCCAGAAGGACCTTGTAATTGGCAAAGGAGAGGTACCTCTGCATCAGAAGGCGTTCAGAGAGACGCTCGCAGTGGAGCTGGAAGAGGCGGGGTCTTCCTCCACAGCCACACGCGAACCACCTCCTGCTCCACGTGGAGCACATCACAGGCCAGTGCATATCAGTGGGCACAGCACGGCTGGTCGGCTGAAGTGCAGGCAGTGTCATGCAAAGACACCAGTGAAGTGCTCCACCTGCGATATTCCTTTGTGCTTTGTCACTGGCCGTGACTGTTATAATGACTGGCATGTTGCCAGTAACCTGTAATTGTAAATACTAGTACAGTGCCTGTTGAAAATGTGCCTGCAGCACATATCTGCGTTCATCAACCACCAGATGCGGACCGTGTGTGTCTGTGCGTGTGTGTGCGCGCAGTGAGAGAAGGAGAGATGGTGTGGTCTCATGTCATATGATCATTAACAAATTTAACACATCAGCAGAGGTGCTCATTTTCCATACAGGTTTATTTAGTGGCTTGATGGTTAACAGTAAAGTATGGATATGATTTGCTGGGTTCCTGCAATTTATAGATATATGTATGTAGGTATGTAAAAAGTTATATAGTAGTACCCGCGATACTTTTTCAGCATAGTACTTGTTTTACTTTGTTGACCATTTTAACCAACGGTTCCTTTATGAGTCTTCAAATGTCCTTTGTGCTTTGTCACTTGCGATTTTTACAATGTCTGGCATGTTGCCAATAACCTGTAAATATATGTGGATTTAGATGTGTAAATAGTTATATAGTAATCCTTTTTTTTGCACTACTTTTTCACCATAGCACTTATTTGACACTTTTTACCAAAGGGTCATTTTTGTGTCTTCAAACGTTCTTTGTGCATTGTCGCATGTAGCAGATAACCTGTACATACTTAATTGTAAATATGTGTATTTAGATATGTTAATAGCTGTAAATATTTTTGTTACCTTTTATACACTACTTTTCCACCTTACCACTTGTTTTGACTTTTTTTTACACACAAAGTTAGAAAACTGCAATTTATTGTGTTTATGCTTCTGTTACTCCGTGTCAGAAATACTGATAGTGATTCTGGATATGAGATAGGATACGTCTTAATGTAACCTTTCAATAGAGCCCTGAATGATGACTGTAATGTCAAATGTTCATGGGTAGCAGTCTTTTTAGTCTAGGTATGTGACCATCGTTACCAAGGGTCCTTTTAGAGTCACCAAAATGTCCGTTTTCGTGAAGACTTCTTGCTATAGCCCCATTGTGTTTTCAGGCCAATATGTCCCAACAATAGTCATCTACAGGCATTTTTCTATAAAAAATAATTCAGGTGGACATACAAAAATTATTTTCCAGTATATTCAAACTTCTATTACTCAAAGCCAATAGCACTTACAGTAATCTAACTGTTGGAAAGAAGCCTCAGAGTGTTACCTTTCAAAAGAAACCATAGACATGCATGTAGAACAAATGGTTCAAGAACTTCCAATTTACTATGGGTATGCCTTGGATAGGCGTTTTTGGCTAATTTTACAGGAGTGTTAAGGGGTTAAGTATAGAAGACTTGCAAAAATGCTTTGAGAAAAATGTATTAAAATGCAGAAATGAAAAAAAAAAAGTTTAAAAACTCTCAAATGGATTGCACTGCACTACTGAAAAACTTTGAAAATTTGAAATGTAAAAGTGTCAGTTGGAAGCTTAACTGCATTACCTTAATAAGTTAGCAGTAGAAAAACATTTCAATAAAAGCTGGAAGCTAACATGTAATACTGTCAAAAGTGGAAGTTCAAATAAATTGACTAAAAAGGCTGAAAGTTTAAATACTTTGTATTATTATCAGCCATATGGATGCATGGATGAAATCACAAATCAGAAATGACACTGGAGGGAGGGAGGGAGAGTGACAGAAGGAGGGAAGGAGAGAGGGAGTGAGAGAGAGGAAGGGAGGGAGGGAGAGAGAGAGAAGGAGTGATAGAGAAAGAGAGAGAGAGTGAGAAGGAGGGAGGGAGAGAGACAGGTAGGTAGGGAGACAGACAGAGACAGAGAAAGGTGGACCGAGACAGAGAAGGAGGGAGGAAGACAGAGAAGGAAGGAGGGGGACAGAGAAGGAGGGAGACAGAGAAAAGAGAAAGAAAGAGGGAGGGAGGGAGACAGAGACAGAGAACGAGGGAGGAAGGGAGACAGAAGGCGGGAGGGAGACAGACAGAGGGAGGGAGGGAGACAGAGAAGGAGGGAGGGAGACAGAGAAGGAGGGAGGGAGACAGACAGACATAGGGAGGGAGGGAGACAGATGGAGGGAGACAGAAGGAGGGAGGGAGACAGACAGAGGGAGGGACTGAGACAGAGGTAGAGAGACAGAGACACAGAAGTAAGGAGGGTTACAGAGAGAGACAGAGAGGGAGGGAGGGAGGAGGGAGACAAAGACAGACAGAGAGGGAGGGAGACAGAGAAAGGGGAACGGAGGGAGGAAGACAGAAGGAAGGAGGGGGAAAGAGAAGGAGGGAGGTGGACAGAGAAGGAGGGAGGGAGACCGAGAAGGATGGAGAGAGGGAGGGGGAGGGAGGGAGAGACAGAAGGAGGGAGGGAGACAGAGAAAAGAGAAAGAAAGAGGGAGGGAGGGATAGAGAAAGAGAGGGCGGGAGGAATGGAGACAGAGAACGAGGGAGGGAGAGGAAGGGAGACAGAGAAGGAGGGAGGGAGACAGAGGGAGGGACACAGAGACAGAGAAGTAGGACAGAGAGACAGAGGAGGGAGGGAGGAGGAGGGAGACAAAGACAGAAGAGGGAGGGAGACAGAGAGACAGAGGAGGGAGGGAGGAGGAGATACATTTTGAAGCAGAAGAGGATTTGAAGGATTTGAAACATGCTCTCATTGACTTCAATGTTAAAAAAAAGTGTTAAAAAGCTTAAAATTTTAAAAAGTATAAATGGTAGAAAAAAAGTTGAAGAAGTCCCATCATTAGCTGAAAGAGCGGAACATTTTAAAAGTTTAATGGTTTTAATAGCTGAAAGTATGCAGAAGTTACGGAGAGCCAAAAAATGTACGGAATAATAAGAAAGAAGATATAAAGAACAGAATAACAATAGTTGGAATGCTGTTGAACAGCATTAAAAAAAGTATGAATTTCATTAAAAAGTTAAAAGCTTATGCTAAACAAAACTGTTGGCTTTAAAAGTTGAATATTGACAAAAGATGGAAGCAAATTGTATGAAAAATCTTAAAGCTCAAATGCACTGCTGAAAAATCAGGAAAATTGTTAGAGTTGGAAGCTAAACTGCATTACCTAAGTGAAGAACATTGTTAGAAAAGCTTGAAGCTGAACTGTAATACTGTCAAATATAAAAGTTGAAATGAATTACCTGAAAATTACTTATTACTTATTGGCCAGGAAGCCTACTATCAGTGGGGATTTATATTTGCTAATAATATGTTGGAATCAGACTTATAATAATAAGACTTTTTAATTTTTGAAAAAACAATCATTTGGAGGCCTCCCTGGATTGACTCAGAGGACCCCCTGTTGAAGATCCCTGCTTTAACAAACTCCTCCTAGAGATTTCATCCGATGGACTTCAAACTTGGTCTGCACCATCTCAACACCTTAAAGATGAAAAGTTATAAAAAGAAAAACTTTTCGTCAGACGGTGTGGGCATGGCATGGCGGCCATTTTGAGTGTTTAGCAATGAACAAAGAAGTTGTTGTAACTTGAGTGTACAACAACTGCCCAAAATTTCTCACGATTGACAAGGGTCCAGGCCTGAGGACACCTACAGGCCAAAATAGACTTTTGGTCATAGCGCCCCCCGCTGGCAACAGGAAATGTGCCTTATATGACAAACATCATCCGATTTACATGAAACTTATAATGTATGGTCTACATGTGATACTGAGTCGCCCCCTATACTTTAACCACGCCAACTTACTCAGGCCACACCCCCTTTCATAACATTTGAACCGTTTAAGGTAGAGTCTTGTGTGGGTTATCATTGAACTCAGCAGAGAGTTCCTTCTTCATTAGTGATGGTTTGGCCTATGTAGGATTCTCGTAGGGTACAGATTTGATCATTGGCAAATTATCAAAGATGTTTTATCAATATTAATAAAGTTATGAATATGGTTATTAATAACTTTATGAAATCGACAAACAATCAAAACGGGGCACCACCCTGCAAGTCAGGGACCAACAATCAAGCTGTGGAACAGTCTCATTTCTGTGGTAATCCCTTAAAAAGGAAATAAAGGAAGGGGTGAATCCAAGCACGGACCTGATTGACCCGCAATTATTAAAACAAGTACACAAATAATCACAAGCAACTGCTAATTAAGCATAATAAGATTTATTAAGTCACAATTATCGGTAGCTAATCAATAATCCTTCAATAATAAACTCATATACCTTTTTAAAATATCACAACCAAAAACAAAGCAAAACAAATGCAGCATGGACACGTCTGTGTCTGTGTGTGTGTGTGAGAGACAGAGTGAGTGGAAAAGGAGGGGGGGCGGTGTCGAAGTGTAGTTCTAACCCCAAAAACAACTCCAAAAATGGCTAGTCCTGTGAGCTGCACAAACTATTTAGCCTCAAGAGGGCGATAGTGGTGCTGTGTGCACGGGCAGGGGCTGAAGAAGCCGGGGGGTTGCTAGGCAACGCGCACGCTTAGCCGGTATGGTAGCTAGTTCCTGTGTTAGCTCTATACGAACGTAAGCCAATTCCACGTGTGAAGCCGTTAGCTTGGGAGCTACGCGGCTAGCCTGTGTCGTGTGTGTGTGTATGTTAGTAAAAGAAGAAAGAGTAAAAGAGTAAAGAAAAGAGGCACTCTGATCCCAGTTATCGATAATGACCCAGTTCCCCTCAGCCACTCAAGTCTGGGCTAACGTGTAGTTAGAACAGACTCTGAGACTTTTGGTTTTGCTGAGGAAAACGTCACTATAAGCACTCCAGTAGCGAACAGCTGATTTTCGCGATTCTATTGCAGACAGTAACTAAACTCCTGAAAGGAGTGATTTAAGCAGGTAGCGATTACAGTTATACCAAGCTACTTAACACCACATAAATCAATGGTATAATTGATCGATTATATCACAGAACAGATTAATAATCACATATGGACCAGTACATGATTAAATCAGGTCACATTAATGGCAACAATGGTAGCGAACCCTTTGCTCATTAATAACAAAACAAAACGCACTAGTTCTAATATCTGCCCAGAACTGTGTAATAGCCTCCTTACGGTGCGTTTGTCAGTTAAGACTTCTTGCCAGAGCTTAACGATCCGTTTCGTCCCGAAGCAGAGGGGACGAGAGATAATCCAGGTCGACCAAACAAGAAACAGAACGCCGTCCTTTTCTTGAATCCAGGCTGATTAAACCCGCTGCAGATGAGGGAATACTTCGGCCAGTATTTCCTCGGATCCCCTTTGCATATCAGACCGATATAAAGTTGTCGCAGCTCAAAACTCGACCAGCAAGATGATGCTGGCTAGCTAGTCCGGACTAGAGTGCTTCCTATAGCGAGTCACGGTGGAAAAGCGAAGAAAACACACGCACCGACAGCTTTTATCCTTCCTCCGCCTCCTAGTGGCGGGGTGGTGCATTCAAGGACCCGACGACCAATGGGAAAACTGCAACCTGGTCACAGGTGTGAAGCAGTTCTTTGTCTCACCACCAGTCTGCCTTGCCGTCCTCGTGTTGAATGCACATTCTCCATTTTGCGAAGTGGCGGCTTGTAGGAGTTTGGTGAAACTGGCTTTGGGATTCACATGTAGGCCAAGATCCTTTGTCTTGCCTCCCCTGTGTCTCTGCAGTCAACTCAATCTGAGCCATTTTTGGTTAGGATCAATGTTTAACCAGCTTCTTGGTCCCCAACACCTAAATATACGTATTTTAAGGGTTTCGGGAATAGCAAAATGGCTCGCTAGCGCCCCCTAGAAAGTTAAGAAAATTGAGTCCCTGCAGTGGGTTTAACGTAGACTCACAAAACTTTGTACACATATGTAGCATGTCAAGATGTACAAAAGACTTAATTAGAGCCATACCCTAAACCCAACAGGAAGTCCGCCATTTTGATTTCAAAGTTCCAAATTAGTGCGATTTTGGCCATTTCCACATGTCGTACTTTAACGAACTCCTCCTAGAGATTTCATCCGATCAACTTCAAATTTGGTCTGTACCATCGTAAGACGTTAAAGATGAAAAGTTCTTAAAAGAAAAACCTTTCGTCATAGGGCGAGGCCGTGGCGGCGCGGGCATTTTGTGCGTTTTGCCGCCGAAACAGGAAGTGGGTGTAACTCGAGTGTACATTGTCCAACTAGCTCGAAACTTTTCAGGATTCATAAGAGTCCAACCCTGAGGACAAATAAAGGCCGATATTTATTAAAGTCATAGCGCCCCCCTAGTGGCAACAGGAAGTAGGCCTAAAAGTCAAGGTGCTATACTTTAACGAACTCCTCCTAGAGATTTCATCCGATGGACTTCAAACTTGGTCTGTACCATCCCAACACCTCAACGATGAAAAGTTATTAAAAGAAAAACTTTTCGTCAGACGGTGTGGGCGTGGCGTGTTTGAGTGTTTAGCGATAAACAAAGAAGTTGCTGTAACTTGAGTGTACGTTGTCATATCTGCCTGAAATTTCTTATGATTGTCAAGGGTCCAGACACCTACAGGCCAAAATTGACTTTTGGTCATAGCGCCCCCCGCTGGCAACATGAAATGCGCCTTATATGACAAACACCATCCGATTTAACATTTGAACTGTTTAAGGTAGTGTCTTGTGTAAGGTATCATTGAACTCAGCAGAGAGTTCCTTTTTAATTGGTTATGGTTTGCCCTGCCCCCTACGATTTAGCCACGCCCCTTTTCACAGCTAATTAACTATATGTTGTATTGTGTGAGGTATCGTTGAACTCAGCAGGGAGTTCCCTTTTCATTGGTGACGATTTGCAGTGTCTGAGTGCAACTCAAATGCACGGTCGCAAGGAGCGGCGTCCGCCAGTATCCCCGATACGCGCACAGGCGCGAGTGCCCATCCATTGCTGCTTGCAGCTTTAATGTTCATATTAATGCCTGTAGTATTCAAGTTGACTGTCTGTAAAAGGGTTGTCATGGCTACTAATGACCTGTGACCATGTTTGTAAACACCCTTTGATGTCTGTGATGAGATCTCTTTGATCTGTAATCAGTTAACGACCAGAGCACCTGCTGTTAATATGTCACCTGTGCCACACTGCAGCTATTCAGAGACACTGACAGCAAGATCTCAAATAAAGGCTCAGACTGCCAAAACGATAACTGCTATCAGTCAAATGACGTCATCCTGAGCACCTTTGCAAACTTATTGGTATAACATATATGTGGATAAACTTAAAAATGTGGGCATATCAGCGATTTAAAAAAGTGGTTTGCTCTGCATTTCGCTCAGAAAAGTGGAGAATGTTAAACAGGGCAGCGAATGGAGGAAGGTGTGGAACTCTTGTCATTTGGAAACTCAACAAGCCAAAAGTAAAAGGCGTATCACAAAACTGAGCACATTGCCTGAAACTAAACAACAATACCTACATTTTGATGTATAAATTGTGTATGACAAGTAAAACTCGTGGGTCTACAAGCAATTTATAGAGAAGGGACAAAGATAATTTTTTAAGGCTCCACACTCTACTTGATGACATCGCTCTGGCAGACGCAATACACACTCTGTTTAATAGATAAAATTTCCTAAAATGATCAGTAAACTTAAACAGCTTTTTCACAAAAACTGTAAAAGATATCAAAACACTGAGCACACCCCGAATACCTGAATATTTTTTGAACAGTTTAAAGTTTGAATCAAGTTTGAAAAAAGAGTTGAAGAAGTCCCATCATTAGCTGAAAGAGCTGAACATTTTAAAAGTTGAATGGTTTTAATAGCTGAAAGTATGCAGAAGTTACTGAGAGCCAAAAAAATATGATATAAAATATAAGAAAAATAAAGAACAGAATAACAACAGTTGGAATGCTGTTGAACAGCATTCCCACAATGATTAATCCTTAGAAAAACAATAGGGTTCCACAGCCCTGCTGTGTGAACGGCGTAGCTCTGCTACCACAGGTTAACCAGACTCGGGCTTGGACCCCTAATTAAAGCTGCAAGTAGCGTTGGGCGGGCCCTCGCGCCTCTGTGTGTGTCGGGGTTACTGGCGGACGCCGCTCCTTGCGACCGCGCATTTTTGTGGAACTCATCACCAATGAAAAGGGAACTCCCTGCTGAGTTCAAGGATACCTCACACAAGACTTTACCTTAAACGGTTGAAATGTTATGAAAGGGGGCATGGCTTGCATACGTGGGCGTGGTTAAAGTATAGTGGGCGGCTCAGTATCACATGTAGACCACACATAAGTTTCATGTAAATTGGATGAGGTTTGTCATATAAGGCTGATTTCCTGTTGATCAAAAGTCAATATTGGCCTGTATATGTCCTCAGGCCTGGACTCTTGTGGAAAATTTCAAGCAGATAAGACAATGTACACCGTAGTTACAGCCACTTTGTCGTTCATCGCTAAACACTCAAAATGGCCGCCACGCCCACACCATTTGACAAAAAAAGATTCTTTTAATAACTTTTCATATTTAACGTCTTAGGATGGCTCAGACCAAATTTGAAGTTGCTCGGATGAAATCTCTATAGGAGTTCGTTAAAATATAGCATGTATAGTTTTGGGCCTACTTCCTGTTGCCACTAGGGGGTGCTATGACTTTGAGTCAATTTTCCTCAGTAAATTTCGTCAGAGTTAGAATCTCATGAATCATGAAAGGTTTCGAGCCAATTGGATAATGTACACTTGAGTTACACCCGCTTCCTGTTTCGATGGGGAAACGCACAAAATGGCCGCCCCGCCACGGCCATGTCCTATGACGAAAAGTTTTTCTTTTAACAACTTTTCATCTTTAACGTCTTAAGATGGCACAAAACACAAAAAGTTCATCGGATTGAATCTCTAAGAGGAGTTCGTTAAAGTACGACATGTGGAAATGGCCAAAATCGCACTAATTTCAATTCAAAATGGCAGACTTCCTATTGGGTTTTAGGGTATGGCGCCAATGACGTTTTTTGTACGTCTTGACATGCTACATATGTCTACCAAGTTTCGTTAGTCTACGTTAAATGCACTGCAGGGGCTCAATTTTAGTAACTTTGTAGGGGGCGCTAGCGACCCATTGTTGCGCGCCTATTCCCGAAACCCTTAAAATATGTACATTTTCACCAGACTTGATGCAACGGGCAAAAGAGAGGGATGGGAGAAAAATGTGCTCTGGTTTATTGGTATTTCTTTAAACCAATCACAATCGTCTTGGGCGGTGCTAAGCGCCGGAAGTAGCAACGGTGCAGCTGCTAAATAGCCTCAGGAAGGAACTTGTTTTGGTAGAACATGCTCAAAAGTTGTTTTAGTCTTGCAAGAGAAAACTCAGATTGGTCTAGCAGTCTGCAGGATAATGTAGAGCTAGCCGATCATTATTTTGCAAATTAGAAAACCCCTGATGCAAGACCCTTACCCTTTGCGTCGGGGTCCTGCTTCACCCTGTCTGGGTCCTAATTCTCAATAATGACTGTCTGACTCTACATTATCCATTACTGTACATACAAATTGAACTAAGGAAGGGAGTCCAGGTGTTTCCACAGTTTACTGTAATTTTCAGTGTGATCATATCACCAGAGGAAAACAACACCAAAGTGTACAGCACGTGTAACTAAGGTGAATCAAAACTGGGGATGAAGTGCTCAATTTGTTGGACAACTATGAAGGATATATTTTACAAATAAAATCTAGTTTGGTGCAGATTTTGAAGTAATATTACCCCGAAACACAAACTGTTTTCATGTGTGGAGTTTGCTGGGTTTGCCGTTGTGTTCTGCCTGGCCTGCAGCTGCTTAGCTTGTTTCATTATGTCAAAGTGTAGCAAAACAACCCTGTAGCAATCATAATCCTGTAGTCTGTGGGAGTCTTTGGAAAACCCCAAAGAAAATGCCATTCCTGTGCTTTCAAAGATGGGCTTTCACACTTCAGAGATGATTTAGCTGACTTAGTAGCTGTAGGGAAGTGCCAGGAATCCACACAGCAGCCACACTACAGAGGAGAAATAATGCAGTCCTTTGGACGGACGGCAAAATATTTACTTTGGAGCTGCAGCAGGAGACACAGGGGGATGTTCTTTAACCTTGATGTTATCGCCTGGAGAGATAGAGCTTCTCAAACGTCTCTAACGTGAATTGTGGATTAGTCTGCATTCTGATGTGTGCAGAATCTGTTTTCCAAAGGCTGTATATTTGTCACAAATATATGCTACCCTGAAATTCTGCTTATGTGGTTGAGTATTCAGAAGGACTTACAATAAGTGCTGTAAGGTGAAGCTCGTCATAACTACATACTGTAATGTCAATATCTCGGATGCAGATTTAGATATAAGATATTCTCGATCAACAAAAGTACATTTCCAGGATAAAGCCTGTCAGGCTTTGCCCCTCACCTTCCGCTCTCTGTCCCAGATAGCAGACACATTTGGGCCAAATTTGGGCCTTACGGCACTTACGGCTCAGTTCCGGCAATGGCAAATGTCGAGTGGGCCAGATGTGGCCCACTTGTAACCAGCCACACCCAACTTGGGTTACGGCAACTGTCATGTGGGCCAGATGTGGCCCAAATGAAATGAGCCAGGTCTGACTTGACTTACGGCAAGTGTCATGTGGGCCAGACCTGGCCCAACTATAAGGAGCCAAGCCCAACCTGGGTTACAGTGAGGGTCATGTGGGCCAGACCTGGCCCAAATGTAAGCAGCCGGTCCCAACCTGGGTTACGGTGAGTGTCATGTGGGCCAGACCTGGCCCAAATGTAAGGAGCCAAGCCCGACCTGGGCTACGGCGACTGTCATGTGGGCCAGATGTGGCCCAAATTAAATGAGCCAGGTCCAACTTGAGTTACGGTGAGTGTCGTGTGGGCCAGACGTGGCCCAAATGTGAGGAGCCAAGCCCGACCTGGGTTAGGCGACTGTCATGTGGGCCAAATGTGTCCCAAATGTAAGGAGCCGGCCCCAGCCTGGGTTACGGTGAGTGTTGTGTGGGCCAGGCATGGACCAAATGTAATGAGCCAAGCCTGACTTAGGTTATGGTTAGTGTCGTGTGGGCCAGGCGTGTCCCAAATGTAACAAGCCAAGCCTGACTTAGGTTATGGTAAGTGTCATGTGGGCCAGACATGGCCCAAATGTTGACACGTAGGCCTATGCTGGCCTGTCAGATAGCCTTAATATGATACACTGGGCAAGAGTCCTGTTATGAGGCAAATAAATCTAGGCTATTTATTTAATTGTTGATTATTTTGATTGACACTGCCCCATGACACTGCACTGGTGTCATCAACTCAATTAGCCACAGTGGTGTGCACAAAAGCATCTCAGACCACAAAATGCATAAAATGTTGAAGATTGACTACAACAGCATATTTACAATATTCGTATGCCACTGGATAGACACATTTTTTAATTATTGACTTTTACTTGTTAATTTTAAATATGAACGGTAGGCAGTGAATGGGGAAAGACAAATTATCTTTTGATCCCGTTTGAATTGAGTCATGAATTACACATATGATGCTCATCAGTTTAATAGATACTTTCGCAAGTCAAGAAAGTCTCAGTTTGTTGTTAAACGGTTGAAGTATAAGACTGTGAAAATACGTAATTAGAAAGACCATACACTTCAAAGTCGCATGGATGACATCTCGCTGAAATTAACAGAGGATCTTGCTTGTTCTTTTGCTTATCTGCTGAAAACACTTCACTGGATAAAACACATCAGCTAAGATAACATTATATGTTGTGGAACAGAGCTAAGCTAGCTAGCTAGCTAGCTAGCGAGCAAGTTGAGCATCAAGCTAGGTTGCGTTATTTGTGTGAGCGAGAGATGTAGTTCACTGAGAAATGTGAGAGATGTAGGCTAGTTCACTGAGCGGTTTCACACTAAACTAATTGGTAATATGACAAACCTACGGCTAACTTCTTTGGTTGAAAAATTATCTTTTAAATAGACAAACATCATATTTGTAATCCATGGCTCAATTCAAATGGGATCAAAAAATAATTTGCCTCTCCCTGTTCACTACCATTCATATTTTTTCGAAAGATAAGTCCCATGGACCGGAAGTAGAAGGGCGTGACTTCGGCTCTCTATTCTGAATAAATCTCAAGAGTTCTGACATCACTTCCTGTACTGTACATTCTACTTCCTAAAGAACTGTAGCCTACATGAAGACACTTGGTAAAATCATAGACATTATAAGAATGGACCAACAGATCCCGTTGCTCTGGACGGAGACCAGTCAAGGCTATTAGAAGCACATTTCCGGTGATCACTAGTTTAACTGTGTGCTGATCAGTGCTCCATACACACAAGAACACTGGTATGATGGTAAAATAAATAAGTGAAAAACAATTAAAACTAAAACTGCAGTTATGACGAAGTCCTCCCCTGCGCCAGTGGCCCCCGACGACCCGCGGTGTCCGCAAAAGCGGAAGCCAAAGCCCCCTTTTATAGATGTCAATGGGCATGGATGGACGGTAAATCCATAGACAGTATATCCATAGACAGTAAATCCTTATATACTGTCTATGGGTAAATCCGACAGTCTATTGGGTAAATCCATTGGGTAAATCATACTGTCTATGCGGTAAATGCGGTTTTCAAATTGGTTTAGGCATGAGGAGTGGGGATTGGTTAGGGTTAGAATAGGCCAATCAGAGGCAGCATAAGGCAAGAAAATAGGCGGGCCACGAGGCACGTCCTGACGTGGACACGTCTAACGGCATCTTCAGTTGGCGGGTGGATTTTCTCTCTTTCCCTCTTGACAGCGAGCGAAGGATTAGTGAACACCTACTGTGTGAGTATATCTGTAAATTAATTAAAAGTTCTTTTATTAAACCGTCATATGCGTATACTAGAAAGGTGTTGATTTTTTTTTATTATTTTAAAAAGCACAAGAAATACCCGAATCACGGTATTCAGTTTGTTTTTAATTGAACTCATTTAGTTCTAGATCAGGGCTCCAGACTAACTTTTTTCACTAGGAGCACAGTGGCCCCCTAATGAAAATGTTAGGGGCGCAACCAGAAAATTTAGGGGCACACACCGTAAATCAAAATGCTAACCAAATATTCACATTTCTACTAATTTCCACTGTATTACTAATAAATACTTTGATAATAGATGCAGAAATTAAAATGTGCCGTTTCAAATTCAGTGTCACTTTTGAAGATGCAACACAGAAGGCACCATTGCTGTCATGACAGTAAACAAAATATTAAAAAAATATACCAACTCTGGTCTATAACTACAATGAATTCACCTTAAAATTAAACATGTATTGTTTAGGCTACTACCCTTAGGGTTGGGTACCTTTCGCATCTGAACCTGGTACAGATACCTGAAATTATGGTAAATGTTTTCGGTACTTTCCCCCCTGTAATTACAAAACAATTATTTCAGTTGTAATAATAATTCCATCCATCCATCCATCCATCCAACCATCTTTGTCCGCTTATCCGGTGTTGGGTCGCGGGGGGAGCAGCTCCAGCAGGGGACCCCAAACTTCCCTTTCCCGAGCAACATTAACCAGCTCCGACTGGGGGATCTAGAGGCGTTCCCAGGCCAGGTTAGAGATATAATCCCTCCACCTAGTCCTGGGTCTTCCCCGAGGCCTCCTCCCAGCTGGACGTGCCTGGAACACCTCCCTATGGAGGCGCCCAGGGGGCATCCTTACCAGATGCCCGAACCACCTCAACTGGCTCCTTTCGACGCAAAGGAGCAGCGGCTCTACTCCGAGCTCCTCACGGATGACTGAGCTTCTCACCCTATCTCTAAGGGAGACGCCAGCCACCCTCCTGAGGAAACCCATTTCGGCCGCTTGTACCCTGGATCTCGTTCTTTCGGTCATGACCCAGCCTTCATGACCATAGGTGAGGATAGGAACGAAAACTGACCGGTAGATCGAGAGCTTTGCCTTCTGGCTCAGCTCTCTTTTTGTCACAACGGTGCGATAGATTGAATGTAATACCGCACCCGCTGCGCCGATTCTCCGACCAATCTCCCGCTCCATTGTCCCCTCACTCGCGAACAAAACCCCAAGGTACTTGAACTCCTTCACTTGGGGTAAGGACTCATTCCCTACCTGGAGAAGGCATTCCATCGGTTTCCTGCTGAGAACCATGGCCTCCGATTTAGAGGTGCTGATCCTCATCCCAACCGCTTAACACTCGGTTGCGTACCGATCTAGTGAGTGCTGAAGGTCACAGGCCGATGATGCCATCAGGACCACATCATCTGCAAAGAGCAGCGATGAGATCCCCAGCCCACCGAACTGCAACCCCTCCCCACCCCGACTACGCCTCGATATCCTGTCCATAAATATTACAAACAGGATTGGTGACAAAGCGCAGCCCTGGCGGAGGCCAACCCTCACCTGAAACGAGTCCAACTTACTGCCGAGAACCCGGACACAGCTCTCACTTTGGTCGTACAGAGATTGGATGGCCCTGAGTAGAGACCCCCTCACCCCATACTCCCGCAGCACCTCCCACAGTATCTCCCGGGGGACCCGGTCATACGCCTTCTCCCAATCCACAAAACACATGTAGACCGGTTGGGCGTATTCCCAGGCTCCCTCCAGGATCCTTGCGAGAGTGAAGAGCTGGTCCGTTGTTCCACGACCAGGACGGAATCCGCATTGTTCCTCCTCAACCCGAGGTTCGACTATCGGCTGAACCCTCCTTTCCAGCACCTTGGAGTAGACTTTACCAGGGAGGCTAAGAAGTGTGATACCCCTGTAATTGGCACACACCCTCTGGTCCCCCTTTTTAAAATGGGGAACCACCACCCCAGTCTGCCACTCCTTTGGTACCGTCCCAGACTTCCACGCAATGTTGAAGAGGCGTGTCAACCAGGACAGCCCCTCCACACCCGGAGCCTTGAGCATTTCTGGACGGATCTCATCAATCTCCGGGGCTTTGCCACTGTGGAGTTGTTTGACTACATCAGTGACTTCCGCCTGGGAAATTGACGACAATCCCCCGTTATCCTCCAGCTCTGCCTCTAACATAGAGGGCGTATTAGTCGGATTCAGGAGTTCCTCAAAGTGCTCCTTCCACCGCCCTATTACCTTCTCAGTTGAGGTCAACAGTGTCCCATCCTTACAGTACACAGCTTGGATGGTTTCCCCGCTTCCCCCTCCTGAGGTGGCGAACAGTTTTCCAGAAGCACTTTGGTGCCGACCGAAAGTCCTTCTCCATGTCTTCTCCAAACTTCTTCCACACCCGCTGCTTTGCCTCTTTCACGGCAGAGGCTGCAGCCCTTAAATAATAAAAATAATTCCAAACCTATTTGTCCTATGTACTTAGAACATTATGTTATTTTATTAGAATATCTTACACTCTAAAGAAATTAAACAAAAATAAAAATAAAACCCCTCCCTCTCTCCTCCCAAACCCATCCCTACAACATAATTAAATTGAATAATTATTCATTTCTTACTCACTGTAACTTGTTTAGCCTGTTGTATTTTCATCATGACCGTTTTCAATTGCTCTTTAATGTTTCATGTAAAGCACTTTGAGTTGCCTTGTTGCTGAAAGGTTCTGTAAAAATAAAGTTGCCTTGCCTTACAGCATCAGCCTGTCAGTCAGTCACCAGGGCACAGTTGCACACTGTTGAGCCTGCTGCTTGTCTCAGAGGAAGTGTAACGTCAACAGCACCGTGACTGTTTTTAATATCATATAGCACAAATGCTGTCTGTGTGAAGTTTTTAAAAACTGTAACCACTTGAAACAACTTTATCGTCATCACTCACCGTGACTTCAAAAAAAACAGCCGACGTAGTTTGCGCCGAAAGCACCTGTGTGTGTGTGTTTGTGTCGGAGCACTGCTCTCGGTCAATTTTCATTGTATAAGGTACACTGGCACCAAGTCACGTTAACTGAACATTTTCGACATTGGCTGTTTTTTGTTTTTTTAACAATCATGGCAAAATGTTAAGGTCCTCCATCATTCATGCTGTGCTGAGTTCACTGTTCGATCTGTAATCAACGGGCACCGACTGAAATAACGTATCTGCTTTATGTTGACATGAGTGACACAGTCTATATTTTATTCATCTTTTCTTGATGTGTCCTTATAAATTTATGTTGTTTTTATGTTGAATGTACTGTGTTTGAGTTGCATTTAAGAATGAAATGCTATTAAATAAGATTAAGATTAAAATGACGGGTACACACTGGTAAAGGTTTTTTTAAAAGCTAATGCTAAACTGAAGATGGCTTTAAAAGTGCAATAATACCACAAGATGTAGAACATTGTACAGAAATAGCATTGAAAATGCTGCAAGACAAAATGCATTAATCACAAGCATCTTCAATAAACATAATAAGGATAAAATGTTAAAGCATGAAAATGCATATTTTAATTTTATATATAAACTTTGAAGTAACTTTTATTTTATGTGTGGACGGAGCCACATTAACGACCAGCTACTGAATTGTGAGCAGAACTACTGTACTGTACTTTGGATGTATTGTCATGTGTGACTATGTGCTGGGATAATATAATAATGATCTCTGTTTTGTTAGAGTATAATGTTGAAAAGGATTAAGAACTTAATTTATCATGATGCTAGTATTAACCAATTTCTGTCTTTCTTCTTGCCCCCCTCCCATCTCTGTGCCTCTCTTTACACAGATTATAGATCTCCACTGCAGATTGTTGACAGTTGGAAAAACAGGTAACATGAACTATAATGAGCGTAACAATTTAAGGAGGAGGGCTAGGAAAAAAGTGGATAATTTACTGCAAAAAGTAGGCATGGAAGAACATCATGGGATAAATAAAACAGTAAACAGTTACATTGATGAGACTGAGCATATGGGGGAAGAATGTCTTGAAGACATGAGAGAATCCCTCAACAGCCCAATTGAAGAGATGGTGCTCAGTAGGGAAGAATGTTTTGATAGAGGTGACTGCAGTGGCTGTAACGGCACTAGCAGTGTGCAGAGTGACCCTCAAAGTTTATTGGGCAGCTTAGCTCAGTTAGGTTTGGGGTGTCTTTGGTGGCTCTGTCAGCCTTACTATCAATTCTCAGGATCCACTTTCCCTTCCTGCCAAAAGATGGAAGGTCACTGCTCAAAACAAAGACGGACTACAAATTGGAGATGCTTGCTGGTGGCTCATTTCACTATTTCGGTATAGTGAATACTGTCCGAAAAAAGTTCACCAGTTTACTATTGTCTTTTCCAGAGGGCCACTTGCAGCTAAATTTTGATGGATTGCCTCTCTTTAAAAGCTCATCTGTTCAGTTTTGTCCCATCCTTGGCAAATTTGCACAACTCTCCAAGAAGCCTTTTGCAATAGCATTGTTTTGTGGGACAGCAAAGCCAAAAACACTGTCTGAATACCTAAAACATTTAGTTTCAGAGTTGAAAAGTGTGAGTACTGGTTTTGTTTGTTAGGGCAAGACATTTATCATCAAAGTTTGCTCTGTGATTTGTGATGCCCCAGCAAGGGCATTTATCAAGGGTATCAAATCCCACACAGGGTATTATGGCTGTGATAAGTGCTTACAAAGAGGAATATACACAAATCACCGTATGACATTTCCAGAGGCTACTGCAACTTGTAGAACAGATGAATCTTTTAGAGTAGAAACAGATGAAGATCACCACCGTATTCATTGTCCTCTGGTATATACTGGCATTGATATGGTTGCTGGTTTTCCCCATGACTACATGCACCTAGTTTGCTTGGGAGTTATGAGGCGCCTTCTTGAACTGTGGGTTGGTACTGCTGGCTCTCTGCGTACCAGGATTTCAGCTATTCAGGCATCTTTAATCTCTGGTAAACTGTTGGCATTGGCACATCATATTCCGTCTGAATTTGTCAGGAAACCTCGGGCACTCAGTGAGATACTCAGGCGGAAAGCGACAGAGCTGCGGCAATTTTTGTTGTTTACTGGTCCTGTTGTTTTGAGAGATGTTTTGCTGTCTCCAGTGTATGGAAACTTCATGCTTCTCTTTGTTGCACTCTATATTTTTCCACAGTATTGTTTACAAATAAACCAAGTGGCTCATCATTTTCTTGTCTCATTTGTGGAACATTATAGCTTGCTTCATGGTAAAGACCAAGTAGTGTACAACATTCATGGGTTAGTGCATCTTGCTGATGATGTAAAGGTACATGGGCATTTAGACAGTATCTCTGGTTTCCGGTATGAGAACTTTTTGGGTGAGCTTAAGAAAATGATAAGGAAAGCTGACAATCCTCTAGCACAGGTTATACGCAGGTTATCTGAACAGGAACAGAGATGTTGCAATTTTGATTCAACCACTGAGCAGCAGACCTCTTTAAAATATCCACATCAAGATGGGCCAGTGCCAGAGTGGCTGCAGGGAAATGTCAGTCAGTTCAAGCAGTTCACATCTAACTGTGTCATTCTAAAAGCATCAAGTAAAGATGACTGTATTGTCATTGATGGGAAAATTGTTTCTGTGCAAAACATAATTGGTCACGCAGACAAAGAGTATGCCATGTACCAGGAGTATACAGGCAAAGAGGCACTGTACAGTTACCCACTCGATTCAAAGGAGCTGGGGATATACATCGTCTCCCACTTGTCCCCTGTTGTGCTCTGTGCAGAGATTGTTAAACCTGTGCAAAAGTGTGTACGCTTGCCCCTGGGAGACAAGTTTGCAGTGTTCCCTCTTCCTCACACAATTTAAGCCCATGCACTTGTTTAGTCTTTGTATATAGTTGAATATAGTTTTTAGTTTGTAATGTATCTTCCTTGTTGGGTGCAGTTTTCATTTTATCTTTCATATATTTAGGGTGTTACTGGCCACTGTACATACAGTACATTTGGTAAGTGGAATTATTTGTTTTACATATTACCAAGGTTATTATAGTTTTGCATTTTTCATTAGTTTTTATTTTTATTTCGTTTTGACTTTTTGGTTTCAAATTCAGTTTAGTTTTAATTAGTTTTTAAAGCGGTTTTGCTAGTTTAGTCTAGTTTTTTTTTTTGAAAATGCTTGGTTTTAGTTTAGTTTTTATTAGTTTTAGTCTTAGTTTTAGTCTTTTTTTCTAATATGGGTTATTTATTGGGGGCAAGATTCACAAAGGTCAGAAAAAAGTATTGTGTAATAATAACTCAACAAAAACATCATACAATTTTAGAAATATGTATTCACAATGTATTCAACAATAACACCAGTACATAAAATTTACATATGATGATGAGCACAAATACAGTATCTCACAAAAGTGAGTACACCCCTCACATGTTTGTAAATATTTCATTATATCTTTTAATGGGACAACACTGACGAAATTACACTGTGTACAGCTTGTAGTCAGTGTTAATGTGCTATCCTCTCAAAATAACTCAACACACAGCCATTAATGTCTAAACCGCTGGCCACAAAAGTGAGTACACCCCTATGTTAAATTAAAATAGCCCCACATCATCACATGCCCTTCACCATAGATAGTTAGCCTAATAGCTGGTTTGATTTGCAGTGAGAGATGATTTTATGGAAAGTACCCCATGCCACTCTCTAGGTATGGTGAAGGTATGTGATGATGTGGGGGTATGGTGAAGGTATGTGATGATGTGGGGCTATTTTAATTCCAAAGGCCAAGGGAACTTTATCAGGATGCATAGTATCCTGGATCCATGAAATCACTGGCCTTTAAAAATAACTATCTGCCTGCCTCTATGGGAATTAAACATAGGGGTGTACTGACTTTTGTTGCCAGCGGTTTAGACATTAATGGCTGTATGTTAAGTTATTTTGAGGGGACAGTGCATTTACACTGTTATACAAGCTGTACACTTCATACTTTATTGTAGCAAAGTGTAATTTCTTCAGTGTTGTCCCATTAAAAGATATAATGAAATATTTACTAAAATGTAAAAAACACTTTTGTGAGATACTGTATGTAAACAGTCTACACAAGACGCAGCAGTAATTGCAAAATGTGCTAGTAACTGTGTCAGGAAAAAACCTAAATAGCCAACAGACTAAAGAAGACATACATAAACAGGTGTTTTGAACTTTGGTTCGAGTAAAGTGGCGAACTTTTTGAAGTCAGTCGACTCCCACAGTTGTGTAGCTAGACATCCCAGTATCAACACACACATATTAACCCACGCTTCCTCACGCTTTTGGTGTTCATGCATATTTACTAACCAGCAGCTATCGGGTCACAGGTGAAAGCCCTCCTGTAGTGTTCTCTGTCCTGCGGTTGTCTCCGTCATGCTGCCTGGCCCTGGCCCCATACATCCACGCCCTGTACCGGGGTTATATTAGCTTCTGTTTCGGGGGAAGGGGGCTTTGCGTTCTCCTTGCCCTGTCACTGCTTGTTACGGTAAGCTAGGTTAGCCTCCTTGAGCGCGCTTCTCAAATGTACTTTCAAATTTGTGGGAATTGTCCACTGATTTTACCACCTTCCACTGCGAGGCACTTGCTTTTATCTGACACAGTCATAATCAGATAGGACTCTGCCGCTTTCTTCAGACTTTCGGTACCGCTATGATGCCAGGCGAAGGGCACGGACATGTTGTGTTCAATTTCACCGGGAATGTCGGAATTTCTGGGTTCCCAGTCGGAACCTATACATGAGTTTCTCTGCAACGTCATCACTGCTTGCGCACGCAACCGGGGGGCAGAAAGAAGACGTGTTTTGTGTAGATAGCTAGTAGAGGCATAGCGTAAGTCAAAATGCCAAGGAGTTGTTGAGTAGTTACCGTATTTTTCGGACTATAAGTCGCTCCGGAGTATAAGTCGCATCAGTCAAAAAATGCGTCATGAAGAGAAAAAAAACATATATAAGTCGCACCGGACTATAAGTCGCATTTATTTAGATTATAAATACAAGTGTTATTCAACTACACAATAGCACACAGAACAATACGCTGAATACGGTAGGTGTCCGGTATGTTAACGTAACACATTAACAGTTATTGAACTATACAATAGCACCCAGAACAACTAGCTACCAGGGCGTGGAGCATGGAGGTATTAAAAGGCGTGGAGACGTAACTGCACCCTGAACGAGCCCCTCCCGACTCGTTCCTCCAGCTCTGGCCGTCTCGCTTTCAGCCCGCGATTAGCCGATTAGCTTTCTTTGTTTTCTTCATTGCAGTAAGAGTCATCTTTTCGCCAGTCTCCCTCATAAGTTTCTCCCTCATTTCAAACTCTCTTTCTGCTGCTCGATTACCGTTTTCGGCTGCATATTTTACTACCTGCAGTTTGTTATCTCTTTTCTTTCTCAGTTGTCTTTAGGAGGAGCGTTCTAGTTGTCACAAGCCTAGAGCGCCCTCTCGCGGCTGTAGACGGCAATGTTTTCAGTATAAATTAACATGTAAAAACATGTTAAATTATATATATTTTGATATATAAGTCGCACCTGACTATAAGTCGCAGGACCAGCCAAAGTAGGAAAAAAAGTGCGACTTATAGTCCGGAAAATACGGTAATTGTACAAACAGAGCCAGTGATGGGTGCCTGATGTTTAAGGCACCTAGGGGGAAGCATGCTTTTGCCAAAAACCGGCGGAGGTTATGGCTTCAAGCCATAAGAGGGGCAGTTTGGGGTCATATGCAAGAGTCAGGCTCCCATTGTATCAATCAGAAAAGTTGCAGATTGTGGTTGTTCAGCTAAGTGATATCTACCTGTCAGGGCTGTGGTACTCAAGTCCAGACCATAGACAATTAAAGGTGCGGACTCGAGACAAGTTTAGACAGCTAGCTAAAGCTACGCCAATAGTTTGCTAACGTTAGCGCAACAGTGTTAGCCTAGCCTACTAGGTAAATATTACGACTGCCTTCGGAGTTTACTATATCGATATAGTAAACTCCAAAGGCAGTCGTCTGCGTCCACGTTGCCAACATAAGACCTATGGCATTAGTGCTCATTTTGTACATAACTTTATTGAATTAAATATTAAGCTTTGCTCCTCTGAGATGGGTGGGTTTTTTGTTACGTTACATACAAAGCTAACTGGCTATAGTTAGCCTACATTAGCTAACGTTGCCGAGACAGTGGCAGTAGAGCTTCGGCGAGCTAACCAAGACAGTGTTATGGCCCTCTCGCCCACAATCAACCTCTGCTGCTAAAAACAATCAAACTGCAGTGATGTTTTGAAATTAACATATTATTTTAAGGCATAAACCAACCATAAGGGCACACTCAGGAGTAACCCTGCTGCTAACACGGGCTATTACATGAGCCTAAAATGATAATTATAGCCATACATATATATCACAGTAACACTGCAAAATTAAAGACCGACAAACAGATCTAACTAAAATCATGTTTTATTGAGTCAGCAGTTATATACAAACAATAAGGAAAGCTTAAAGGAATACGCCACCGGAATGCATGTCAAAATTCTAGCAGCGATGTTTCCCCATTGGAATGAATGGCAAACAGAGCTATAGCTAGCTTCTCATAACGAGAGCTCTCCAGCTCCCAAAAAATGATTAAATTGTAATCGGTCAAAAACGTTAGCTTTGTAAGACCATAGAGTATGTGTTATATAAATGCCATGACGAAATGAAGGGACTAAGACAATGTGCACTGAGACAAAAATGCGTTTGCATTATTGGACCAGCTCACCAATCTGTCTTTCTGCCCCTGGTATGTGCACGCACCCTGTAATGTTTTTAAACAGGAAACACGTCTATATGTCTACGGCATAGACTGAATAAAACAGGTCGGAAATGTCAACTCTGAAAGATATAACGTTGTTTGCTCTGTGAAAGACATGGACAAAGACGTTTTACTCGATCATTTTATTTCATTTTAGTTAGTTTTGCAAACAGACATTACAGTTTTAGTTTAGTTATCGTTTTTTTGTAATGCCTCGTTTTTATTTTTATTTCAGTTAACAACAATGTTTTTTCCCCATCTAGTTTTCGTTATTTTGTTCGTTTTTGTTAACGATTATAACCTTGCATATTACATAGTTGATCCACATTTTGGTCTTCATTGTAATTGATTTACTTCTGCTTCTTGCCTTGTATCAGGAGATGTTTCACATTGTAATATTTTAATCTACCAATGAAGTGGAAGTAGTGCCTGCAATCTGGGTAAAAGATAACATCTGTATGTGGCCACCGTACAAACATGATGAAATAGTGAAAGCAGTAAGATCACAGGAACCAACTGGACCTCTCTGGATTCCATACAAAGTGTGGAAAATATCAAGCAAAGGTATGAATAAGACATCATTTGCTTAGATTTGCTGTACTTTGTATTTAAATTTTTTTGTTCTTATACTGTCTTCATTCATTTTCACTGTGACAGCTACATATGAGGAAGCAAGAGTCAAATTGCCAGAGGCTGAGCAATTCACAGATTTGACTGATTCAGAAGACTCTCCAAAATGCAAACGGAGAAGACTGTAAGTTGAAGAGGGGGAGAAATAGAGCTACAACTGAAAGGTTTTGTGAAGATCATGTAACAGCCTTTCATAATTCCTTCTTTCTTATTTGATCATCTTTAACTTTTTGCTAATGCAGGAAAAAGAACCCAATCCATGAGGATGATGATGACAGTGAAAGTGAGAGTGAGAGGCAGGGACCATCCACACTACCCATCCCTCCAGACCTTGCCCCAGTGGACATGCTGATACACTCGCGCCCCCTGTTTTCACAATGTAAGAACAATAATATGCCAATTTCAGTGTCTTTTTTTCAATATTAACATATTAATAATTATAACACAGACATGTTTTTGTCTCTACAGCTTTACATGCAGGAAGCTCAGGCATTCAAAGGACTGAAATTAGTCAATGTGAGTATGACTGTTAGAGAGTGCTGTTTACAACATAATAACATGCTTATTTGACCTATGACTGAAAATTAAATGAATTATATGGCCACCAGATTTGAACCCAGTTGAACAACTATGAGAGCTTTCCACTCTCCACCATAGTCATTAAAACCCCAAATGATGGGCTTGCTTGATGTCACATCGTCACACGTCCTGTTATTTGTCTCTGTAGTGTGCCCTGAAAGAAGGTTTAACAGAACACCAGCTCAGGCATCAAGAGTGAGAGAGGATGTTGAATGTGAGTAAACATTTTATTTATTGTATATTCCTCTTAATATCCTTACCTGTGGTATAGCTTACTCTTGTTTCTTTCACTATAGCTCTCACTGGAAGAAACACACCATCTCTGGCCAGTAATGACCATTCCACCATATGTAAGTAAATTCTAGTAAATATTCACATCCAACAGCTATGTAAAAATATGTTTTAAAAAAAAGGGCACATGGATGGGCTGCTACTAATTTACCTTAAACTGACAAAGTTTACATGAAAGAGAGACTTATTTTGAAGTAAAAATACTAAAAGTATATCCTTAGATAGAAACAAAGAACATCACTCATAAAACATCTAATATTCTATAAGAACTCTTGCCCAAGTTTGACATATTATCGTATTTATATCATACTTCAGTAACAAGCATATATGAAATAGTTTTGGTATCATATGAAGATGACACAAAATTATATCAGTACAAGATTTGAAGAAGCTGGGTTGCACTTATCCAATCAGATAAACTTAATTAAAGTTTACTATCCCCGACACTATTCATGCTGTCCTAAACAGATTGGTTGTAAGAGCCTTTTGTTTTTGATAGGGTTCTACACTTTACAATTTAAACTCTGATGCTGTCTTGTTCTCTTTTTGGCAGTGATTGATTCAAGAACCAAAACCACACCAACACGTCCCCGAAATGCAGACTTCAGCGAATGTGAGAAATTAACTATACTAGCAATGCCATTCTTAACATTTGTGAGCAAAGTCTTTGCCATCAAACAAGATGTGTATTTAATGCTAAACACAAAAAGCAAACAAAATGTACCTCAAACAATGGTCAACATCATGAAAAAAAAGCCTGCATGCATGCAATGTATGTACATACCTCTACTACATAGATACCATTTTATCTAATGTTTTTGCTTTAGCTGTGATACGAACCATCCTGACCAATCAAGAAGTGATTAAAGAACAGATGGGAATATTGGTGAAACTGGTGTATGACTTAAAGGGGACTGCAGAGGAGAGCTCATATCTGCCACCAGAAACATTTCCTATGGCAAACCTACATGATGTGCAGGTTTTGGAGGGGCAGTTGCAGGATCAGGAGTTCAAGAAAAATCTGGTAATGTATATTTTATTAAGTACATGCGCATCCTGTTTCACACCACGCTTTGTATTGTTTTTTGTTTAACATCCTTTGATCCATCTATTTATTTACATATACTTATATGAGCAACTGCACAACTGAAATCTATCTACCTATCTATTGATCTAGCTATGATTTAAAACATATTCAAATTCAAAATTTTACCCACATTTCCTTCAATCTGTGACATACACCACAAACACCCCAAGTCATGACAATATCAGTACATCTTATGTAAATGTAAGTATGTTGTTTCTTTTTATCCCTATTATTGCTTGTTTTTATAGATTATACTTTGTGGATGATCTATGGTAAATTCTGATTTACTATACATGTTGATTGCTTATGAGTCATTTAATTACTGGTGCCTTTCTTTTCCCTTTTCTATTAGACAACTACCTAGCCACAAAGAGGGGGTACAGCTGTCAAGGATACTGTTTGGAGGATGATGGGATACCTCTTGACCAATGAAGTTGCCAGACGCTGAACTGGAAAGGAGTTAATGGCAAAGGAGCGTTTAAGACCCTTACTCTTAAAGGAGTAATTAATGGTGAGTCTTGGTGGTGTAGGATTTTGTCACAGATTTCATTAACTTTTAGCGCATTTGGCATGTACTGCTTGTAGTAGTGGTACTGTCAGAAGTAAAAGAGGTGGAAGTTGAAGCTGCAGCTGCAGCATACTTATATTAATTGTGTCTCTTTTTTGTGTTTTTTTAAGTCCCACGGGTGCTGCTTTCCACTTTTTACAGTTTTGGATTGTTTGACAACAGTATGGATATGATGTATATATGTAGATGGTCCTTTTTGTTAGAGTAAAGTATTTGCTGTAAGCAAGGTGACTTCAGTAAGCCTACAAAAATGTTTAACTTCTGACAACATTTTTAGGATACTGAATCTAACCATGCTGTATCTCATTTTAGAGGCAGTGAGAAGAAACCGCCTGACTGCAACATCCACTGACCAAGAAGTTGAGCAATGGGTTAAGAGATGGCTTCATCTTGCTGGAGATAGAGATGGTAGGACGGCGTGCCAGGCAGCATGCAACAAATAACCTGGTCTAAAAATTATTTTGTTTTTGTCAATTGTAGATTTCACATGTTTTTGTTAGTTAAAGGGGTGATAGAATGATTTCACACTGTTCCTTGGGCTGAAAATAGCCCAGGTGCTATTTCCTTTGGGCCTTTATGCATCCCTGTGTAATGGCTCTATTTGTAACGACAACTTTTCTTCCAAATATGAGATGCTTCTGAATATTTAGATGAGCTGCGTGCTGACTGGTTGAGGAACCACATAGACAATACATTGGAGACGATACAGCAAGTCTCATATTTCAGACACACACACACTGCTGCCCTGCACACACACAAACACACACACCCCGCATACACAAACACAGACACACTGTCTGTTACATGCCCAGGCGCGAGCCGCAGCGGCTTAGCAGAGACAAAATAAAAAAGTTTCAACACTTTCATTATAAATAGTGTTGTTCTAATGTTACTCTTGCGACATAAAAAAACCTTCATCAAAGAATCACAACTCACCTTGTAGCTAGCGGGGAGAGGAGAGTGAACCCCTGCAAGCCTGTCCTCTGCAGCGCTGCGTTAGATCCACAACTCCCTCTCGTCTGATATACTCGTTCTAAACCCTTTTCTCTCGGCCTGTAGGCTCTTCCGTTGTACAGTCTGGAACACTGCATTTACAACCATGGTTCATTTTCAATATCCTTGCAAAACCTCCAAACTTTCTTCTTTTCTAAAGTACACTGCGCAGCTCGTGTGTGAGATCCTGACAGAGCTCCAGCTCAGGGGGTCTGTGAAGGAGGAGAGGCCGACAGAGAAGGCATCAAACCCGGCCAGAAGCCACCACATGTCCTGGCAGATTGTGGAGCTCGTAAAATCCGACACTGTCTTACCAAATTTGCAATTAGCCATACATTTTCATAAAACGGCCCATATTTGAGCTTTACAAATTAAATAAAGTCTCAGAAGTTAATTTTGTAATGGAATAGCAGAGATCTGCACGAACTAGATTTAAAAGACTAACTGACTTCAGATCAGATAGTGGCCTATGTAAATTTTGGGGCCAAATGAGGAGGATTTGAGAAGTTGACGTCAACTTTTAGTTTTGTATATTTATATATATATATATTAGTTATGTATGAAGAGCACCTGCAAATAAAAAGCATTACAAAATTCAGTCAAAGCTGCCTAAACACTTTATTTTCATCTAACTTTTACCATACACCTGTCTGATTTTCATTACTGCAATAACTGAGTGTGCAGGATTAGAGCTAGTAAGTATCACAACTTGTGGTTACTTTCTTCTTAACTGCTTGAGTCTGTGAATGCACATAAGTCATCCACCACACCCTGATAGCTGCTTGTTCAGTAATATCCTGTGTTTCTATAGACCACTGTTCGAGAGCAAAATAAATGTTTTAGCTGCTAGTGTCACTGAGGAAAAATTTAATTAATTTAGAGTTACTTATCAAATATTGGTGATTACAATGGAGTTACATATGAAAATATTCTTTTTGATTAAAAAGCTTATATGTAGCTATTGCATTGCATTTTTATAAGTCTGACTATGTTGGTACTATTGTGAGGTTTAAACTGCCTGGTTTAAATACACTGTTCAGCTGTATAGCCCGGTTTGAAACATGTTAGAATACTAATCAAAAAGTAATCGGATGTAATAAGTTTAACTACTTTGATAAAGTAATTAAGTAGGTATTTTGGTAATGCAACACTGGTGGATTAAGGTGAAGCTGTGGTAAATTTCCTCTGGCCACAACATGCAAGATATATGCTGATGTAGGGTAAACTTATGGTGTGACCCTGATCTGGTACACGTCTGGCCCATGAGATGCCTGCCATCTGGCCAATTTAAGGTAAAGCTGTGGTAAATTCCTCTGGCCATGATTTGGCCCACACCAGACATATGGCCCATATAAGATGGACATGTGTCTGAGTTTTAGCAGCCACACTAATCCTGAGTCAATGCCGTCATTCAAGGCCAAATGTGGGCCATAAGAGAACTGCATATGTGGGCCACATTTGGGCCAAAGATCTGGCCCACATAAGGGGGACCTGTGGCTGAGTTTTGGCAGCCACAGTCACCCTGGGTTAGAGCCGTCATTCAAAGCCAAATGTGGGCCATAAGAGAACTGCATATGTGAGCCATATCCATCCATCCATCCATCTTCGTCCGCTTATCCGGTGTCGGGTCGCGGGGGGAGCAGCTCCAGCAGGGGACCCCAAACTTCCCTTTCCCGAGCAACATTAACCAGCTCCGACTGGGGATCGAGGCGTTCCCAGGCCAGGTTGGAGATATAATCCCTCCACCTAGTCCTGGGTCTTCCCGAGGCCTCCTCCCAGCTGGGCGTGCCTGGAACACCCCTAGGGAGGCGCCCAGGGGCATCCTTACCAGATGCCCGAACCACCTCAACTGGCTCCTTTCGACGCAAAGGAGCAGCGGCTCTCCGAGCTCCTCACGGATGACTGAGCTTCTCACCCTATCTCTAAGGGAGACGCCAGCCACCCTCCTGAGGAAACCCATTTCGGCCGCTTGTACCCTGGATCTCGTTCGTTCGGACATGAGCCAGCCTTCATGACCATAGGTGAGGGTAGGGAAAACTGACCCGGTAGATCGAGAGCTTTGCCTTCTGGCTCAGCTCTCTTTTCGTCACAACGGTGCGATAGATTGAATGCAATACCGCACCCGCTGCGCCCGATTCTCCGACCAATCTCCCGCTCCATTGTCCCCTCACTCGCGAACACAACCCCAAGGTACTTGAACTCCTTCACTTGGGGTAAGGACTCATTCCCTACCTGGAGAAGGCATTCCATCGGTTTCCTGCTGAGAACCATGGCCTCAGATTTAGAGGTGCTGATCCTCATCCCAACCGCTTCACACTCGGTTGCGAACCGATCCAGTGAGTGCTGAAGGTCGCAGGCCGATGATGCCATCAGGACCACATCATCTGCAAAGAGCAGCGATGAGATCCCCAGCCCACCAAACTGCAACCCCTCCCCACCCCGACTACGCCTCGATATCCTGTCCATAAATATTACAAACAGGATTGGTGACAAAGCGCAGCCCTGGCGGAGGCCAACCCTCACCTGAAACGAGTCCGACTTACTACCGAGAACCCGGACACAGCTCTCACTTTGGTCATACAGAGATTGGATGGCTCTGAGTAGAGACCCCTTCACCCCATACTCCCGCAGCACCTCCCACAGTATCTCCCGGGGGACCCGGTCATACGCCTTCTCCAAATCTACAAAACACATGTAGACCGGTTGGGCATACTCCCAGGCTCCCTCCAGGATCCTTGCGAGAGTGAAGAGCTGGTCCGTTGTTCCACGACCAGGACGGAATCCGCATTGTTCCTCCTCAACCCGAGGTTCGACTATCGGCCGAACCCTCCTTTCCAGCACCTTGGAGTAGACTTTACCAGGGAGGCTGAGAAGTGTGATACCCCTATAATTGGCACACACCCTCTGGTCCCCCTTTTTAAAAAGGGGAACCACCACCCCAGTCTGCCACTCCTTTGGCACCGTCCCAGACTTCCACGCAATGTTGAAAAGGCGTGTCAACCAGGACAGCCCCTCCACACCCAGAGCCTTGAGCATTTCTGGGACGGATCTCATCAATCCCGGGGCTTTGCCACTGTGTAGTTGTTTGACTACATCAGTGACTTCCGCCTGGGAAATCGACGACAATCCCCCATTATCCTCCAGCTCTGCCTCTAAGATAGAGGGGGTATTAGTCGGATTCAGGAGTACCTCCTCAGTTGAGGTCAACAGTGTCCCATCCTTACTGTACACAGCTTGGATGGTTCCCCGCTTCCCCCTCCTGAGGTGGCGAACAGTTTTCCAGAAGCACTTTGGTGCTGACCGAAAGTCCTTCTCCATGTCTTCTCCAAACTTCTCCCACACCCGCTGCTTTGCCTCTTTCACGGCAGAGGCTGCAGCCCTTCGGGCCCTTCGGTACCCTGCAACTGCCTCCGGAGTCCTCCGGGATAACATATCCCGGAAAGACTCCTTCTTCAGTCGGACGGCTTCCCCGACCACCGGTGTCCACCACGGTGTTCGTGGGTTACCGCCCCTTGAGGCACCTAAGACCCTAAGACCACAGCTCCTCGCGCCGCAGCTTCAGCAATGGAAACTTTGAACATTGTCCACTCGGGTTCAATGCCCCAGCCTCCACAGGGATGCACGAAAAGCTCCGCCCGGAGGTGTGAGTTGAAAGTCTGTTGGACAGGGGCCTCCTCCAGACGTTCCCAATTTACCCGCACTACACGTTTGGGCTTACCAGGTCTGTCCAGAGTCTTCCCCCACCCTCTGACCCAACTCACCACCAGATGGTGATCAGTTGACAGCTCTGCCCCTCTCTTCACCCGAGTGTCCAAAACATACGGCCTCAGATCAGATGAAACGATTATAAAATCGATCATTGACCTTCGGCCTAGGGTGCTCTGGTACCAGGTACACTTATGAGCATCCCATGTTCAAACATGGTGTTTGTTATAGACAATCCATGACTAGCACAGAAGTCCAACAACAAACAACCACTCTGGTTTAGATCAGGGAGGCCGTTCCTCCTATCCCCATTGGGTCAGATTTTCCGTTCTTTTGGGATTGCTTTTCATTGTTATGCTGACGACATGCAGCTGTATATGCCACTAGATGTAGGAAGCGAGTCTAACACAGCTAAACTTGAGGCCTGTCTTGCAGCTGTTAAGAGGTGGTTATCAACAAATTTTTTGTTGCTTAATTCTGCCAAGACCGAAATGATGGTTATTGGACCAGCAAAACTAGGTCATCTTTATGATCACTTTACTTTGTCTCTCGATGATTGTGTAATCAATCGTAGACACCAAGTTAAGAATCTTGGTGTGCTCTTTGATCAGACACTTTCTTTTGGTTTACATATTAAGGAGGTGACCAGAGTTGCTTTTTTTTCCATCTCAGAAACATCTCAAAGATAAGATCAATACTGTCGTTTAAGGACGCTTGAGGTCCTCATTCATGCCTTTGTGTCATCCAGGCTAGATTATTGTAATGTGCTTCTGTCGGGTCTGCCAAAGAAAAGTCTGCGGAGTCTGCAGTTGGTTCAGAATGCTGCAGCTCGTGTTCTGACTGGAGCCTCCAGATATGAACATATTACACCAGTGTTAGTTTCTCTCCATTGGCTCCCTGTTCATGCCAGAGCAGACTTTAAGGTGTTGCTGCTAATTTATAAAATATTAAATGGCAGCGCACCGTTGTATCTCAATGACCTAGTGAAACCCTATGTGCCTGCTCGAGCCCTGCGTTCTCAGGGGACGGGTCTTCTGAGTGTCCCAAGGGTTAAAAAGAAGACAATTGGGGAACGGGCCTTTTCCTTCCGCGCACCAACATTGTGGAACAGCTTACCTCTGAACATCAGGCAGGCTTGTTCTGTTGAGGTTTTTAAAGCAAAGCTAAAGACCCATCTGTTTACTGTTGTGTATGAGACCTAATTTTTAATCTAATGTTTTTCTGAGAGTGTGTGTTATATTTTAGTCATTGGAACTGTTTTTAAACTGCATTTTCTATGTTCTGTACAGCACTTTGACTTGAAAGCGCTTTATAAATAAATGTATTATTAATCACGCCTCTCCAGGTGTCTCCATCATTGCCCACGTGTGCGTTGAAGTCCCCCAGCAGAACAATGGAGTCCCCCACTGGAGCCCCATGCAGGACTCCAGTCAAGGTCTCCAAGAAGGCCGAATACTCCGAACTCCTGTTTGGTGCATATGCACAAACAACAGTCAGAGTTTTCCCCCCCACAACCCGCAGGCGTAGGGAGGCGACCCTCTCGTCCACCGGGGTAAACTCCAACACAGCGGCGCTCAGCCGGGGGCTTGTGAGTATCCCCACACCCGCCCGGCGCCTCACACCCTGGGCAACTCCGGAGAAGAAAAGAGTCCAACCTGGAGTATGGTTCCAGAACCAAGACTGTGCTTGTTCGGGCTGTGCCCGGCCGGGCTCCGTGGCAAACCCGGCCACCAGGCGCTCGCCGACGAGCCCGCCGTCTGGCCATATTTGGGCCAAAGATAAATTGCTATCTGGGCCACATTTGGGCCAAAGATCTGGCCCACATTAGGGGGACCTGTGGCTGAGTTTCGGGAGCCACACTCACCTGAGGTCAGCGCCGTCATTCAAGGCCAAATGTGGGCCATAAGAGAACGGCATACGTGGGCCACATTTGGGCCAAAGATAAATTGCTATCTGGGGTGCGTTTTGGTTTGTTTATTAATGAGCAAAGGGTTCGCTACCGCTTGTGCCATTAATGTGATCTGATTGTAATCATGTAATGGTCCATATATGATTATTAATCTGTTTTCTGTGAATGTATCAATAGATCACGATACCGTTGATTATGTTGTGTTTAGTAGCTGGGTATAACTGTAATCGCTACCTGCTAAATCACTCCTTTCACGGAGTTTAGTTACTGTCCGCGAGATAATCGCGATGAATCAGCTGTTTTTTATCAATTATGAATATCTAAGATCAGAGTGTTTCTTTTCTTTTCCTCTTTATTCTGTTCCTTTTACTAACACACACACGGACATATAAGCTAGCCACGTAGCTCCCGAGCTAACGCTGCTACTTTAACCACGTGGAGTCTGTATAGAGC